>NC_056732.1:1382536244-1382645813 GCF_019279795.1 Protopterus annectens
CTCAGATTCATAGCTGGCTCAATGCACTAGGAATTCTCGCACTGCCCTTTGGCTTATCTACTGAGCCCAGGGTCTTCACAAAATGCCTGGCACCAGTAATTGCATTTTGCAGATAGAGGAATTCAAATATATCCTTACTTGGACGACTGCGTTATTCAAGCAGAGAACAAGGACATTCTACTAAAGCATCTAGCGTTTGTAAAAAGATTACTAATTTGCCTAGGGTACACAGTAAACGAAAATAAATCAAAACTAGTACCCTCTCAAGAGATAATATTCCTGGGTGCAAGCTTAAATACAACTGCCCAGATGGCTTATCTCATGCCAGACAAGCAAAGGCAACTGACTTCTTACTTCAAAATGTTGGCAACAAAGACCCAGTTATCTGCAAGAAAAATTCTGCAGGCTTTGGGCTTCATGGCATCCTGCATTCTGCTAATTCCATATGCCAGACTGCATATGAGAAAACTACAATGGTATCTAAAAAGTGTTTGTACTCAACATTACCACAGCCTGGAAACATTAATTACCCTCATTCCCTGCCTGCAGCAGGATGTTCGATGGTGGGCACAGGCCTGTCACCACAACAAGGGACGGCCATTCACTTTACCCACAGCCAGGCAGACACTAACAATGGATGCATCAGATTATGCCTGGGGGGCCCACATGGCAGGAAAATGTATTCAGGGCACATGGCCCGCAAGCCAGATGCATCTTCATATCAATCAAAAAGAGATGCTAGCTGTTCAGAATGCCCTGACAGCTTTCAAGGATCTACTTCATCCAGGACAACTACTGATAAAGACGGACAATACTACAGTCATGTGGTACATGAACAAGCAGGGAGGCACACATTCCTACCGCCTCTGCAGACAAGCCATGACTTTGTGGGACACAGCATTGACTTATCAAGTTCACCTGCAAGCACAATTCCTGCCAGGAAAAATAAATACGCTGGCAGATGAACTAAGCAGAAACCTCATGGATCCTCACAAGTGGAAACTGGATCCACAAGTCTTCAGCATGATAACAAGGAAATGGGGATGCCCAGACATAGATCTATTTGCCTCCCCTCACAACTGCCAACTACAGAGATTCTGCACAAGGACTTATCACAAGCAAGCATGGAAAGTGGATGCCCTATCCGTCAGCTGGAAAAACCTAACAGTATATGCCTTTCTTCCACTGCCTCTCCTCTCTAAGGTACTCCTAAAGGTCAGACAAGAGAAGCCAAAAATGATAGTGATTGCCCCAGACTGGCCACGCCAGCACTGGTACCCAATCCTAAAGTACTTGTCTCAAGGTCCAGCATGGACATTGCCTCAAATTTCTCACTTACTGACCCAATAAAACAATCGGATCCTGCACAGCCAACTAAGGACCGTAAATGTGGCAGCATGACGGATAATGTAGCCATGCAGAACACTCCCCTCTCCAAAGCTGTGATGGATGTTATTTTGGAGGCCAGGAGGCCCAGTACCAGAAAATCTTATGCAGAAAAATGGAAGAGATTCTGTGCTTGGAACCAGGAACAAGGAATTAACACATTTGTACCAAATATTCCTCAGATTTTACAATACTTAACTGAGATGCTGGACAAAGGCCTATCCTTTTCATCAGTTAAGATTCATGCCTCTGCCATTTCAGCCCATCACAATATGGAACCACCTATCTTTTCTCATCCTTTAATAAGGCAGTACCTCAGAAGGGCCAAAAACATCAGGCCTCCAAAGAGAGCACCAATACCTGCATGGGACCTCAATTATGTCTTGGAAAAACTCACGCACTGCCTCCTTTTGAGCCAGCCTCAACAGCTGATATAAAATTCTTATGCTGGAAAACAGCTCTGCTCCTAGCAATAACCTCTGCAAGACGAGTCACGGAGTTACAGGCACTCATGGCTGTGGAACCTTTTATCATTTTCCATCCAGACAGGGTTTCTCTGAGGACGAACCCTACATTTATGCCTAAGGGTGGTGTCCAGTGTGGCCCTTAACCATTCACTTGTCTACCTTTTATCCAAACCCACAGAACAAGGGTGAGAGACTTCTGCATTCTTTGGACATACACAGACTGCTACGCTTCTACTTGGACAGAACTAAAGCTTTCAGAAAGATGGAGCAACTTTTAGTGGCATATGCTGCAGGATCACAAGGAAAGGCTATCTCAAAACAGACTATTTCAAAATGGATAGGCCATTGCATTCGTTTCTGCTACTCACAGCATAGCAAATCAGTGCTGAAGGGCATTAGGCCACATTCAACCAGAGCAGCAGCCACTTCAGCAGCCTTCCTCAGAGGAGTACCAACCAAACATCTTAGGCTGCAACTTGGAGTTCAGTGCACACTTTTACAAAGCACTACCATTTACCTCTCTACTCTAAATCCAGAGCAGGCTTCGCCACTGCAGTTCTGCAGGGCCTCATAGCCTCTCCTAATCCTATTTAGCCCAGCCACCCATCCTCAGCTTTGGGATTCAACCCAAGAGTAATGACTGCAACAGTGAAACACGATGAACATAGTATAGTTGTGTACCTACCATAAATGTAGATGTTCGAGTGTATTCACTGTTGCAGTCCAGGTTTCCCTCCCACCATCCCCCTTTCGTTTGCTCGGTCTTATCTGTACTTCTCTATTCTATACAACCTATGTGGTGTATTTGCTTGTAGATGAAGGAATTGTTTACCTTAGTGCATGCATGTTTTATTGGCATAATTTATTTAGCCTACCCTTTTGGGGGCACCTAACATCTGGGGCAAGAAAAACTGAAGAAAGTGGCGTCTGCTGCATCTTTTATACCCCTGGCGCACTGACGTCAGGGAAGAGGCGACAGCAAACGACGCCGGACCAAGACTTTGGAATTCAGGCCGACTGCGGGTAGCCTGCCAGCAGGATAACCCAAGAGTAATGACTGCAACAGTAAATACACTCTAACATCTACATTTATGGTAGGTACACAACTGTACTTTCTTCGTTTTTCACTGTTGCAGTCATTACATTTGGGTAGTCTGCTGACAGGTTTCCCTCAAGTCGGCCTGAATATCAGTCTTTGGTCCTGCATCAGTTGCTGTCTCCTCTTCCATGACGTCAGGTCATCAGGGGTATAAAACATGCAGCCGACGCCATTTTCTCCAGTCTTTCTTGCCGTGTGGTGCCCGAAGCAGAAGCAGTTCGCAAGTGCCTGTCGGCTGACTCCTGAAATTTTCGCATTCGAGTTTCAGAACCGAAGTCTTCTATTAAAGCTAAGTACCTCGTTGGGGAAACTTTTTCTTGCTCCTTACCAATGTCAGTAAAAGTTAATAATTGCATTACTTGTGGGAAGCAAACACCTCGTAAGGATTTCCATTTGTACTGTATTCCTTGCCTAGGCCCAGATCATAACGTGCCTTGCTGTCGATTTTGTGATAGATTTAACCAACGCACTATTAAGCGTCTGTATATCTTTGCTTCAAAATATTTTGGAAACCGATTTAACTACCCTGAAATGTCATCGGATAGCAATCCGACTACCGGAGTTCACAAAAAATGCAAAGAAAAGGACAGAGACAGACCGTCGAGGTCCAAAACCGACGACGAAGCTTCTCCTAAGCCAGTCGCCAGTTCGCTGGTACTCAGTGAGGCGCTTTCACAGCCCCTGATACCCGCTACTTTTGAGTCACAGGCCTCTACCAAGACCCATGTGGGGTCCAGCATGCCACGAGATTCTGAGTATTGCACCCACGGATGTCTCTCCCTCTGATGGGTCCGGAGCCGCTGAGCAGGCACCAGCTTCTGAGGGTGTTTTCAGGCCTCAGCATTTCTATATAAAACCGACGCCAGCTTCAAAACAAAGACAAAAGCAACTTCTAAGGCTAAAAAACTGACGCATGAGCCACATGCTCAGGCCTCTATGCCCAAAAAGCAGATGATCAAAATGGCTGAAGACTTAATTACCTTGATCAGGGTTTCCCAACCCCCCCCCCCCCGATAAGAGGCCTAGGCAAGGCACTGATTATGAATCTTCAGATCAGGTTTCTATTTCTTCTGATTCCTCTTCTGATCAGGAATTTTCTATACCACCCTATGAGGATTCAGATGCAGAAGAATCCATCCCATCTGCATCTCCTCCTGAGGATTATTCTTTTGGAGAAACCTTGCATGCTTTGAGGGAACACTTTTATTGGGAGAGTCAGGATTTCTCAGAATCAAAAAAAGAGACTTGGGGATTTCCTTCTTCCTCAGCATAGGCCTTTGGTCATACCTCCTGTATTAGACATTGTGGATCATGTGTTTTCGGAATCAAGCATGGCTCCAGATTCCCTACCTCCGGCTCCTAGTAAGCCAGACAGATATTACAGGGATCCTGACTCCCACAAATTTTTATTCAAAAATCATGCTGCTGACCCTGAAACTATCGCACAGGGTCCCAAAGGTGTAAAGGCCTCAACAGCTAAGAATCCTATCCCCCCTGATAGAGATTCCAGGGCGCTGGATAGATGGGGAAAGAAGGTTTATACGTCTGCAACCTTGGCAATTAGGGCTTTAAACTGCCAGTTTCATCTTGGCAATTAGGGCTTTAAACTGCCAGTTTCATATGCTTAAATTATCAACAGCATGTTATGGGGTTATTGAAACAGAAAATGATGTTAATTTCTGAATGTGTGGAAAATAAAGAATTACAGGAATTATTACATGTAGCAGAACAGGTTGGAAAGCATACTCTGCAATGTGGTCTTGATTCCTTGGAGGCCTCGGCCGCAGTTACTGGATCTGTGATTAGAAGGCATGCCTGGCTCAAGGAGCAAAATCTGCCTGATCATGTTAAAGCTAAATTGTTGGATGCACCTTTACAGCATGATACTGTTTGGTAATAAGGCAGAAGAGGTTTTAAATAAAATGGAAGACAAAGCTAAGTCTATGCAAACTGTAAAAGACTTCTTACAAGTACAGCCACCAAGATTCAGTAGACACTGGCCTACAAAAAATTGGTCCTTTCCTGTGTCTGACAGAGCCTCACGGGGCAAATCCAGGCACTCAAAAGGCTCTAGATACCAATCACAGGGTTCTTACAGGTCAAAGCAATGGGGTGCCTCTACCTCCAAATCTGGAGGAAACAAAGCACAACCTTACAGTAAACGGTCTCAATGACTTCTCTCTGCCCATCACCAAGCACTTAACTTTTGGCAGCCCCCTTAGGGGGAAAATTAGCACTTCATGCTCAAAATTGGCAGTTAATAACCCAGGACAAGTGGGTATTAAACATAGTATCCCAGGGATACAGATTTCATTTGCATACCTTGCCAGTTCCACACGGTTGGCCAGATCTGTCCAAAAAAATCAATGGGCAGAGGCACAGAAACAAGTTGCGTGTCTCATGGAAATGGGGGCTATTCAGCCAGTACCAGAACAGGAAAAAGGGCAAGGGTCTTACTCAAGACTGTTCTTGGTACCCAGAAAAGACAATGCCTGGTGCCCAATACTGGATTTATCGATTTTGAACACCTTCTTGGACATCCCAAAATTCAAAATGCTGACTTTGCAACAGCTTCTGCCCGTGCTGGGCAAGAACGCTTGGCTTGTGACTCTAGACTTAAGAGGTATACCTGCATATCCCAATAAGGGAATCGTGCAGAAGATACTTCCGCTTCAAGGCTGGTTTTATGCATTACCAATTCTCTGCACTGCCCTTTGGCTTATCTACTGCACCCAGGGTCTTTACAAAGTGCCTGGCACCAGTAATTGCATTTTGCAGACAAAGAAGCATACAAATCTATCCTTACTAGGACCGACTGTCTCATTCAAGCAGAAAACAAGGACATTCTTTTTCAACATCTGGTGTTTGTAAAAAGGCTTCTAACAGGGGCACAGGAAAATAATTTTCTTGGGTGGCGAAAGCCAGTGTACCTTTTTGGCTAGGCTTGTACAGGCCCTAGGGCCAATAGTCTAATACGTACCTATGAACCTATGCCTAGGGTACACAATAAACGAAAAGCAATCACAATTGGTACCCTCTCAAAAGATTACTTTCCTGGGTGCAAGGTTGAATACAACTGCCCAGATGGCATACCTTACGCCAGACAAACAAAAGCAACTGACTATTTACTTCAAACAGATGGCAACAAAAGCCCAGTTATCTGCATGACAAATTCTGCAGGCTTTGGGGTTCATGGCATCCTGCATTCTACTAATTCCATATGCAAGACTGCATGTGAGGAAACTACAGTGGTATCTAAAAGGTTTATGGAGTCAACATTGTCACAGTCCGGAAATAATGATTCCTCTCATTCCCTGACTACAGCAGGAATTTCTTTGGTGGGCAGAGACATGTCACCAGAACATGGGATGGTCTTTTACTCTACCCCCTGCCACCCATACCCTAACTACAGATGCATCAGACTATGCTTGGGGGGCCCACCTGGTGGGGAGATGCATTTCAGGGCATATGGAGCCCAACACAAATGCATCTGCATATCAACCAGAAAGAGATGTTAGCTGTTCAGAATGCCCTGACGGCCTTCAAGGACTTGCTTCATCCAGGACAACTACTGATAAAGACGGACAACACCACGGTTATGTGGTACATAAGCAGGGGGATACACATTCCTACCCCCTTTGCAGACTAGCCATGGCATTGTGGAACACAGCCTTGACTTGCCAAGTACATCTTCAAGCTCAATTCCTGCCAGGAAAACAAAATACTCTGCCAGACGACCTAAGCAGAAATCTTATGGACCCTCACGAGTGGAAACTGGATCTGGAAGTCTTCAGCATGATAACAGAGAAATGGGGGAGTCCGGACATAGATCTATTTGCCTCTCCCCAGAATTATCAACTGGACAAACTCTGTACAAGGACTTAACACAGACAAGCATGGAAAGTGGATGCCCTATCAGTCTACGCCTTTCCTCCTCTGCCTCTTCTTCTCAAGGTCTTACTAAAGGTCAGACACGAAAAACCAAAAATGGCCCTAATTGCCCCGGACTGGCCCCGACAGCACTGGTACCCAATTCTAAGGAATATGTCTTAATTCCCTCCTTGGTACTTGCCTCAAATACCTCATCTACTGTTTCAGCAGAGCAGTCAAATTCTGCACAATCAGCCCAAAACTCTGCACCTGGCATCATGGCTGATCATGTAATTATTCAAATAACACCTCTCAGTAAATCTGTGATGGATGTCATTTTGGAAGCCAGAAGGCCTAGTACCAGAAAATCTTATGCTGATAAATGGAAGAGATTCTGTGCTTGGAACCAAGCACAAGGGACGGACACAGCAAAGCCAAATATTCCTCAGATTTTACAATACTTGACTTTTTACAATACTTGACTGAGATGCTCGACAAGGGCCTATCTTTTTCATCAATAAAAATCCATGCCTCTGCCATCTCGGCTCATTACAACAGAGAGCCTCCCTTCTTTTCTCATCCTCTGCTAAAACAGTATCTTAGAGGGGCCAAAAACTTAAGGCCTCCCAGAAGATCACCAGCTCCTGCATGGGACCTCAAGCTCACCCTGCCTCCATTTGAACTAGCAGCTACTGCGGATATAAAGTTTTTATCTTGGAAAACCGCTTTCCTTCTGGCAATTACTTCAGGAAGAAGGGTTCATGGCCGTGGAGCCTTATTACATTTTACCCGGACAGGGTGTCCCTCAGGACCAAACCTTCCTTTATGCCTAAGGTGGCATCCAATGTGGCTCCTAACCAAACTATTCACCTGCCAACTTTTTACCCAAATCCGCAGAACAAAGGGGAGCGGATTCTGCATTCCTTGGACGTACACAGACAACTAAGATTTTACTTGAACAGGGTCAAATCTCTAAAAGTCTGAGAAGCTACTGGTGGCATTTGCTGCAGTATCAGAGGGGAAGGCTATTTCAAAGCAGACTATTTCAAAGTGGATAAGCCACTGCATTCGTTTCTGCTATTTGCATCATGGAAAACCGGTGCCCAAGGGAATCGGGTCACATTCCACCAGGGCTGCATCTACCTCAGCAGCTTTTCTCAGAGGGGTGCCAACCAAAGACATTTGAGAAGCTGCTACTTGGAGCTCTGTTCATATTTTTATCATTTGCCCCTCTTCTCTAAGTCCAGGGCAGGCTTTGCCACTGCACTTCTGCAGGACTTTATAGCCGCTCCTAATGCTGTTTAGTTCAAGCATCCCATCCATAGCTTTGGGATTCTACCCAAATGTAATGACTGCAACAGTGAAACACGAAGAACATAGTACAGTTGTGTACACTTACCATAAATGTAGATGTTCGAGTGTATTCACTGTTGCAGTCCGGGTTACCCACCCGCCATCCCCCTTTTTTCTAGAGCTTCTCTCTCCTTCACTATATTCTACAGCCTTTGTGGTGTATTTGCTTTTAGATGAAGGTAAAGTTTATGTTGTTACAATTGCATTTATAGGTATGTGTGTGTGTGTGTGTATATATATATATATATATATATATATATATATATATATATATATATATATATATATACACCCCATTTGGGGGTCAGCTGACATCTGGGGCAAGAAAAACTAAAGAAGATGGTGTCGGCTGCATGTTTTTATACCCCTGGCGACCTGACCTCATGGAAGAGGAGACTGCAACTGACGCAGGACCCAAGACTTTGATATTCAGGCCGATTGAGGGCAACCTGCCAGCAGATTACTCTAATGTAATGACTGCAAAGTGAATACACTCTAACATCTACATTTATGGTAAGTGTACACAGCTGTACTTTCTGGAGAGGCTGATTTGCTAAACGGATGCGCAGCGTAGTAGAACGTAAGATGGGAGATGAGCAATTTGGATTCAGATCAGGATGCAGCACAATTGACCTGATGTTTGCATTGAGACAGATACTTGAGAAGAAGCTAGTGATGAGGAGAGTCCAACTGGGCATTCCTAGACTTAGAGAAAGCATATGACAAAGTCCCAAGAAAGCTGAAAAGGGCAGTACTGAGGTGGTTTGAAGTCCCAGAAACATTGGTAGAATTAGTGCAGGCTATGTACAAGGACCCAGTGACTGAAGTACGAACAGTGTTCGGCCTCATAGAGGGGTTCCCAGTGGGTGTGGGTGTACATCAGGGTTCAGCTCTGAGCCCACTGCTGTTCATACTGGTGATGAACTGCATTAGCAAACTGGTTGGAGGGGATGGATCAACAAAGCTGCTGTATGCAGACTATGTGGCAGTACAGGCAGACTTTGAGCTAGAACTTCAGCAAAGGATAGGAGAATGGAATGCAAATCTGAAGGCACATAGGATGAAACTAAGCACAGATAAGACGGTGGTAATGGCAGCAAATTGGGGAATCTGAAGAAGCTGAGAATTGAAGTAGACTGGAAGATAGTGGAACAGGTAAATAGCTTCAAGTATCTGGAAGGAGTAGTTGAGGAGAAGGGTAGTCTGAATGAAGTGGTCAAAGCTTGAATCAGAGGGGCTACAACCAACTGGCATAGAGTATCAGGTGTAGTCTATGACAAAAGAATGCCAAAGAAGCTGAAAAGTAAGGTGTACAAGACAGTGGTGCGACCAGTACCACTGTATGGTACAGAAACCTGGGCAGTAAAGGCAGAACAGTTAAAGAAGCTAGAGGTGATGGAAATTAAGTGGCTGAGAAAGGTGATAGGATGCACACTGTGGGGACAGATGAAGAAATGAGGACATAAGAGAAGAAGTCAAAGTATCTCCAATTGCAGAAAAGATCAAATAGAACAGATTACGGTGGTTGCACATGTGTAGAAAAGCAGAAGACAATCTGGTGAGAGACTTGGGACAGACAGGAAGAAGGTAAGCAGAAGCGAGGATGTCCAGCAAAGAGGTGGATGGATTGTGTGAAAGAAGATCCACGACAGTCAGGCCTGAGTGTTGAAGGCAGGAGTGTGGCACTGAATTGGGAGACTTGGCGACAGTTGACACGATACCCCGACCCCGTGTAGAAAAATGGGGAAAAAGGGGGCTGATAATGATAAAAAAGGGGGACAAAATTCTTCACACTCTTTATGTGCACAAGCAGGTTGCATACTACATGGAGAGAACATGATCCTTTAGGAAAGCTGACCAGCTCTTTGTTCTTTCCAGTTACTTTCATAAGAGACAATCAGTGTCAAACGGACATTTTCCAAATGGTTATCTAATGTTTGTTTTTTTTTTTTTTTTTTTTTTTATTCTTAACATAATGAGCCCCTTCCAGGCAGGGTTAGGGTGCATTCTACCAGTCTATTTGGCTGCTTTGGTGGCTTTCTTTTAAGGAATGGGACGGTGGAGACAGCAGCTTGATTTTCTATACATACATTTGCAGAGCACTACAAACTGGATTCCTTTTATAGGTCCACAACAGGCTTTCCAAGGACTGTTGTCCATGGGCTCCTGGATTCATTGTTTACTTTGCCTTTTTTCTCTTTTAATTTCTAAACTATAGTAATCAACCCATACAGTTTGGGTGCTATTGCAACAGTGGTCTAATGTAGTACATAGCACAGTTGAGCAAATACACTTACCATAACAGTAGATGTTCTAATTGCTGTTGTAGCAGCCATCCTTTTTTTGGTGTGATTTTCTTTTGTATTACCAGGTTGTGGATGTGTATCCTCTTTGAGTATATAGTTTACCTTTTGGTACATTTCCTAGCATTTGTTTAGTGTTCTTGCATCCTTTCCTTTGGACAAGAAAGAAAGCCTTGCTCATTTTGACTCTCTCTAATTGACTTTTATATGAATCTGCTCCCCTGACTGAGCATGTAAAATGTGCCCTTTAGCTTAAAAAGCTTGCTGATCACTGGGAGTATGATCTAAATAGCTTGGGCCACTGTAGTGGTGATCTATTAGAAAATCTACTGTTTTAAATTTGCTTGCCCAACTGTAATATTTTTGCCAAGGACCCCACAAGTTCTTCAGCAGACTGCTAAACTCTAGAGCATACCTCTCAACTGTCCAGATTTTCGCAGAATGTGTCTCATATTTTTAGTATGGTCCTCATCAAATTTTCGTTTTTTGGCAAAATCATTGGCAAACCATTGAGGATTGAAATTAGAAAATAATGACGGACGTTTCAGTTTCGGACTTCATAACCTTCAGAAAGTCCATGTTAATGCAAACCCATTATTATATCAACATTTTAAGTTTGCAAGAGCAATATTTAATAACTGTCCCTATTTTTGAACCTCTGTCCCCCATTATTTAAGGCTTTGTCCAGATTTCTTGCTCCTAGAAGTTGAGAAGTATGCTCTGGGGGGAATTCAGTTTGTTGTAAAGTCAAAAAAAGAGAAACTTCCAAACCACTTTGTCAAAGCCATGCTGGCTGATGCAGAGGGGAATTCCTGTTGCACTGGAGTTCTCCTAAGTACTGTTTTTAGTACATTGTCAGAGGTAGTTCTCCCTAGAATAAAGCCTGCTTGCTTGAACTGAGTGTATCAGCAAAACATGTATTTTGAAAGTCTGTGTGCCAAAATAGCTTTGAAAAGCTTAATAATTGTGATTTAAGACTAAAATGGGCCTATAAGAATGAGATCAGTATAAGTCTCTTCCTGGCTTTCCTCTAACATACATTTATAGCTTGCTTTCATGAGTATGATGGTCTTTCCATAGCAGTCACATAGTTAGCTAAAATTTCATTCTTCTCCAGAAGGAGACTATCTGATCCTGGCACCTTAACTTTTTTTGCTTGGTTTTTGTATACTAGCTTAATTTCTGGGGGTATAAATTTGGCCATTAATTCCCTCTTTTGTATTTCTATAAGCTGATGAGGCATAAGAGGACAAAAGCATCACCGCTTCTGCCTGTTCACAGGGCCTATTCCCCTCTTAGAATGTACATATGGGAATAATTTACAAAGGAATTCCAAATCTGCCCTGCTATGCAGTGTATCTCCTTCGTAACAGGGTCTGTCAGTTTAGTAGTATGCCTAGGTGTGCTGTAAGATTTTGCAGCTATAATGCCTCATATTTTAATGACTAAGGAAGCTTATCAAAAATTACTTGGTTGTAAGGTTCTCCTTGGTTAGTCAAGTCCAGCAATTGCAGAATATTTTCTTCAAGTGTTATTTTATAGAACTGTGTCAGCCCACTCACATTGCATTATTGCCCATAACTGGTCTTTTTTTTTAGCAGATTTTGCTTCTGTCACAATTGTAAGTAGGAGTGCTTAAGCATTCAAATAGTTAAAAAAAATTGTACCAAGGAGATAGTTGTTCACATTGTTTACATGCATTGTTTTGAGAGTCCAAATAGGTAGTGCCCCAGAAACTAACTCTGTGGTTCAACACTAGCAACAGTGACTAATAAACAATGGGTCTGTATTGGTACAAACCAGTTGAGTAATTTTAGTCTAAAGAAATTTAAACCAAAGAAGTAAACACTGGCAACGGACAGAGCCAGGCATATGCAAGTTTCAAAATCCAGACGCGAACTCACAAAGTAAGACTGTAAGACTTAAAGTTCAAAATGTAGGCACAAAAAATCCAAATGTATGCGAAACCAAGTTTTACTTTGAGAGTTTGTGTCTGGATTTTGAAACTTTGCATATGCCTGGCTCTGTCCGTTGCTGGTGTTTACTTCTTTGGTTTATTTATCGCTATTCCAGCAATGGAGGACTTACCACCTGGTTTCCACTATTTTGTTCTTATTTTTAAAGAAATTTAAAGTTTAAATTCATGCTACTAATCTGTCTATCTCATGTTGGACCATTTGACAAATTTGACTCCTGTTCCATACCTTGCAGTCATTCCTAGGTTACCAGTCATTCCATTTCTTGCATTTGGGATGCCTGCCTGGTAATCATTCTCTTGAAGAGTAGTAAATGTTCCAGTAGTCTTGTCTGCAGGTTTGCCAATGTTTTCTACAAGTCCTTTTAGGAGACCTGCTTGTCCCAGCTGCAGTACTTGTAGTCTGCCACCACTGAAGAAGGCTGCCATAACTTGACTGCTTGCTATGGCAAGTGAAAAGTATGAGTGCCCCTGGTAACTAGACCTTTTAAGTCTGCTTGGGTATTAAAAACAGAAATGTTGTTGAGCTGATAGAATTTAATCACTGCTGAAATGCTGATGTCCTAGTGAGAGTTTCAGGCTCATAGTCATCTGTGCAAACCCAAAAGTTGTTGACTTCCAGACATCCAAAATTACACCAAAACATTTTTCATTTAGGCTGAAGGTGGAGAACATCCACCATTTATCGATTATTTATAAATATATATATATATATATATATATATATATATATATGTATATATATATATATATATATATATATATATATATATATATATATTTTTTTTTTAATCCTAATTTAGTTAGGGTTAACTAACATGTTAAATTTATTAATAGGAGTCTGTTTTACAGAAAGACCTTTTAAAACGTCCCAGATGGGGTAGAGAACTATCACAGGATGTCCTACTCCATTCCTGCCCTAACCAAGAAGTCCTGCATCAATGATTTTTATTAGACTATCTTACTCTATTTGCGCAGTTGTACATACCTGTTTTTGAAGGCTGTCTTCCTGGTAATGGGTATGTTAACTAGGTGAATAGTGGAGTTAAATGCCTTGTAGATACTTCATCCTTTGCCTGCTATAAGGAGAGGGCTCTTTGTATAACCACATCTTCATTCCTAAGGGGCTTACCTTGTCACTAATATTGTCTTATTAGTGTTTTAATGTCAGGGTTTCTCACTGTACCAACTGTTCCTTTATTCTTGAAGTCGTTCTGGCCTCAGAATTGTTTGGTCCTTTTTCCATTCTTGACCTTCAGTAAGGGTGTTTTTTTTTTTTTTTTTTTAAAACATGTCAGCCCCTCCTTTGCTCCTGAAGTGACCATGATCTCTCTTCATAATCTCTACGTTCTTCTTTTGGATTTCTTTCTAGAGTGAATAATCCAGGAGTGCATTTCCTTCATACTATAGCTGTTAATAGTTACTTTACCAACAGGACTGCTCTTGTCTTGAAAAGGTACTGTACCAACAGGACTGCTTCTCCCTATTCTAATAAAGTAGTCCTTAATACTAAATCTGTCTACTACAGTGTTTCTTTGGTTGGTATATTGGTGGCTGTAACTGTCTGCTAGCTATACTTTTTACCAAACATTATACGATGAATGCATCTGCCAGGGCCATATCCTTCCTTAATGTACCAGTGTGGAATGGTGGGGCTGTTGTATAGCATCTTTTTAATTTTGTAGAGGGTCCTTTGTAGTACTAGAGACTTGGTACTGACAGTCCTACAATTATCGCATCTTGAAGTAAGATTGGGAATTCCGTGGAAATGCTCAACATGACTATATTTTTGAGTAATAACCTCAGTCTGCTAGAAATGTCACTTTTCCAGGGGATTCTAGTGCCATATGGCAGTGGTCCATTTATCATTTAGCCTGTGCACAGGTTTGTTCCACAGGGTACATCCGGAAAAATCTGGAAGTGTGATCACTGATCTCTTCTTTGCCTGATGTAGAGGCTTGTAAGGGTCCATTTGGTGAAGCTTATGTAATGGAGAAACATGTTGTAGAACTGTTCTAGTGCTTAGGAGGTACTAGTACTGCAGTTTTAACTTGTGTCTCAAAGATGCAGTATTAACGGTGAGTACCTTCTGTTGTAACATCCCTGTCCTTTATGAGAACTTCAGATTTGTGCATTGAGATTATTTTGTTTTAGTGCTGCCAAGTGTATTTTTTCAGAATTTCAAGATGGAAGAAAAAAAGAAAAAAAATATGCTCATCTTTACATAAAGAAAATTATTTTATATATAAAGTGTTATAGATAGGTAATAGGCAGACAGGTTTTAGGTGGTGGAAGTATGGAAACTTTTTCTGTTATATGAGGGCTTCTGTTTTTTTCTGTGCATGCAGCAGGTCCTTGATTAATAGAAGTCAAGTTCTAAATTCTAAGATATGTAGATCTTTTTTGTTAATAAAGAGTTTAGGAAAGTTTGACTGGCATGTTTCTTCTAGTTTGTCATGTTTTGCTTTTATTTTGTCTTTTGTAACTTGTATTGCATTCTTGTAGTTTTTGTCAGTTGAAGAAACAAATGGAACATAGTGATGTATTAGCCAGGACCAGAGGTCAGCAGGAATCCGTCAAAAAATGGTTTCTCCTGTTTTCATCTCAAATTGTGGTTGACTCACACATTTCAGCTCGCCCAGTGACATGTTTTGGTGTAGTTGAACGGTGTGATGATCTGTTATACTGTGAGTTCTATCTTCATAACAGAATTAGTCAAGAGCAATAACAAGTCAAGGGAAAGTAATATTGCATTGCAGCATCCCATCAAGCTTTTTGTTTAGTTTAGTTGCATGTTGGGCTTACCAGTGCATTAAGGTATATTTATTTTGTGAACTATGCGTGTGTGTTTTTGATATCACAGAGCTCTGGCTGCAGGAACAGGCATTACTTGACTTTGCAGACAGTAGAACTGTTTGGCAAACAGAACTTTTCCATGCATCTGAACCATGTCCAGAGTCCAGTGTAATATTCTTTATTAAAATAAAGTGATTTATTACCCCTGTAGAAGATTTTGATCACATTAATTGGCCTTGGGCTGTTTTAGAGTAATGTTTTGATACTTTAATGTAAAACTGAATTTTTTCTACTTCATTTTATTCTTCTCATTCAAAGCTCCACTTTTCTGCAATATTGTGATTACATAGCCCATTTTATCTTCAAAATGTTTTGTTCTTGTCTGTAGTCTCCTGACAGTCCTTTCACTTTCTGTAGTCATGACTGCTATGGTGAAGATTGAGCAATGTCCCTTTGCCAAGCAAATTCCTCCTGCAGATGAACACTATTTTTCAGTCTTTTTGAACACCAAGGAATGCTACATTTCCAAGGCCAAAAAGGTACTGAAGGAAGGCCCTTTCAAACTGTTGGATATTGCAAGCTTTCTGCTGTATGTCTGTGCACATTGTAGAGTTTCCCTTGGACACCATTGAGCCACTGTTTTCAACAGTCCCAGTATAAAGTTTGACACCTTTCCTCATCCTTTTGGCCCTATTGTCCAGTCTAGCAGTCCCCAGTCCACCAGATGATAAATTTTCTGTTTTTAAAAAGCCATGGGCTTAACCTGGTCCTCTGGTACAGAGGAATGAAAACCTGACTGAAATCCAAGTGACCTGTGTTTTGGTGCTAGATGGCTTGGAACAGGAGGATAGGAGTGAGTGGCCAGTTTTAGTTCTGCCATCTTGAGGAGGGGGAAGTCTCTAGCTTACTATGTGGGTAGCACCTGCGTGAACATTAGTGCTGCATCCAGGGGTATGAACACTGATATGCATCATTGTTAGGTAGATAGCACTCTGTGAAGCTCAAGGGAGATGCTGTTAGGGCTCACTTGATGGGCATCGGTAGGCTTCTTTTCTTGGACCTGTGACTGGCATACAGTCTACCACTTGACCTTCACTATAGGGGGAATGTGTGAGTTGATGAGATTCCTTTGACAAGAGTAAATGATCCATAAAGCTGTCACCTGGCTTTGGGATTTTTGGTCCTCCCCCCGGATGGAATGAACAGTCAAAGATTAGACATCTCATAGGTCCCCTATTTATAGGAGGTGATGGAGAAGGGGGAATGTTTGTGTCTGAATCTTTCACTTGGTTCATTACTTCAGGTTGTACAGTCAAGTAATTTTACATGGTTGTTGAGCTGTCCAGGACCTGTCCACAGATGTTGGGTCAGTTGATGTAATTCTAACAGGCCTGTCCCACTGATATCAGTTTGTCTCATATTGCTCCACCATCTGTCTGACAGTTTGTCAGCTATATCAGTGTCAGTTGCACTGATGCTTTCTTCTCAGCTGTCAGTTCATATTCCCTGCAAGTAGTATCTCCCTTACCACATATCTTATGGTGGCAGAGTTCATATAGGGTATTCTTGACTCACCTTTGCCTTAGAAAGTACCTTTGCACTGCCATTTAAGATTTTCTGTGCCTTTGTTGGTTTTCACTGTACCCCACCTGCTCTCCGTCAGTTGAAGAGATTTCGTAGACCTCTGTAGTAGAATCTCTTGTTCCAAAAATTTTGGAAAAAGCTACAAAGTGGAGCCACACAAGCTTGAATCCAGTGATGAATTGGAGCCTGCTTCTACTTTGATACCAGAGGATTATAAGACCATAGGAAGGTCTCGTCTACAGAGTATTACGACCATAATGGCTAGGCCATTCAAACCCAGGGTGAATTTATAAATATCCATCCAGTTATCCAGACTCACTTGGAAGAAGAGTGTTATCACCCTGCTTTTATCTACAGAGGCAATCTATCTCGGAGATGAGAGATACTTCAATAAAACAATGTAGAAAGATATTTGTTACTCCAGTCTACTGAAGCATGTTTGGATCCCTTGTTTTGGTAGTTGTGGGACTGTGTGTGTGAAGGTATAAGAGATACTGGAGTACTGGGTCCCTAATCACTCTTAAGGTGAGGCATAGGTTTCCTTTGAGGAGCCTGTAAGAGACCGAAAAAAAGAATGATGCCTCTAGTCTTTTCTGGTAGCTTATAGATTTTAAGCCTGTGATTCATCCACTGTTATAAAACTGTAATGTCTCTCCAAACTTGCTGCATGTCTGGTGGGGTACGTCCCAAAGGGGAGGTGTGCATTTTAGTCTAATTGATGTGATCAGTGCTGAATACAAGATGACGGTAACCTTTTTAGATTGGAGTGACATTCCCTTGGTGATCAGCTGCAACTTGCAAAAGCATTTCCTGACAACCATTGCTACATGGCGATCAAAGGAGAGGGAATTACCAACCCAGGTTCCCAGGCCTCTAACATTTTAATTTTGAAGTTTGGTGATGTTCATCGTGCATACAGCTGCAGTCATCACACTTTGGTTATCCTGCCGTCAGGCGGGTCCTCTGTTGGCCGAATTCCAAAGTCTAGGTCCGGCATCGGTTGTCGTCGCTTCTTCCCTGACGTCAGCGCAGCAGGGGTATAAAAGAGGCAGCCAATGCCATTTTCTTCAGTCTTTCTTGCTGTGTGGTGCCCGAAGCAGAAGCAGTTCGCAAGTGCCGGTCAGCCAGCTCCTGAGATTTACGAAAAGTATTTCAGCCGAAGTCTTCTTTAAAGCTAAGTACCCCGTTGGGGAAACTTTTCTTGCCTCAGACCGATGTCAGACAAAGTTAATAATTGCATTTCTTGTGGGAAGCAAATACCGTGTAAGGATTTTCACTCTTACTGTATACCTTGCTTAGGGCCAGACCACGACGTCTCGGCCTGCCGTTTTTGTGCTAGGTTTAACAAGCGCACTATTAAGCGCCAGGCGGAGTTCGCCCTTCATTTTTCTGGCAAAAAATTTAATTCTATCATGTCGTCGGATATTCCGACGCCAGTTTCAGGCAAAAAACGCAAGGATAAGGACAGACATCCGAAGCCTGCACCGAGTACTGAGATCACGCTAAGGCCGACTACCGGTTCTCTGGTTCTCAGCGAGGCACCTACGCAGCCCCTGACTACTGATGAAACTATTTTACCGGCGACTTCAGTACCCGAGGTCGCAGCTTCCTCTGTCTCCATTCTTACTGCAGATACTGAAGCCACTCTTGGCGGAGAAATGGAAAATTTAGCGAGGCCTGCCATTTCTGAAGGCGTTTTCAGGCCTACCACCTTCTCTATTAAATCGTTCTCTAAATCTAAAGCTCCAATGAAAATTAAAAAACAGGGTCCTCAGACCCCCTCTCAAGGCCCCAGGCCTAAAAAACAGATGCTTAAAATGGCTGAGGATTTGATTACACTCATCAGGGATTCTCAACCACCCTCAGACAAAAGACCCAGGTTGGAGGAAGACTTCCCTTCCTCAGACCAGGCTTCTATTACCTCAGACCTTTCTGAGGACCAGGATTACGCCTATTCCCCATTTGAAGACTCTGATGCTGAGGAGTCCATTCCCTCGGTCTCCCCCCCCTGAGGACTACACTTTTGGGGAAACACTGCATACATTGAGAGAGCACTTTCACTGGGAAGGCCAAGATTACTCAGATTCCAAGAAAAGGCTCAGGGAATTTCTGCTGCTTCCCCAGCATAGGCCCCTGGCTATTCCTCCTGTCTTAGATATTTTGGATGATGTGTATGCAGAAGCCAGTCTTAATCCAGACTCTCTACCTCCTGCCCCTGTTAAACCAGACAGATATTACCGGGTTCTTGATTCTCACCAGTTCCTTTATAAAAGCCCTTCTGCTGACCCAGAAACTATTTCTCAGGGTCCCAAGGGGGTTAAGGCCTCTACTGCTAAAAACCCTTTACCTTCAGAGAGAGATTCCAGAGCATTAGAAAGGTGGGGGAAAAAGGTGTATACATCGGCCACTTTAAACATGAGGGCATTAAACTGTCAATTTCATATGTTAAAGTACCAGCAGTTCTTGCTATCTCAGCTGAAAAGCAAAATGACACTAACAGAACAACCAGATTTGAAAGAGTTGCAGGATTTGTTGCATGGAGCAGAACAAGTGGGGAAACATACCTTACAGTGTGGTTTTGATGCTTTAGAGGCCTCATGTAGAGCTGCTGTCACGGGGTCTGTCATACGTAGACACGCTTGGCTCAAAGAGCAAACCTTACCAGATCATGTCAAAGCAAAGTAATTAGATGCACCACTACAAAAAAATGTATTGTTCAGTGTTAAAGCGGAGGAGGTACTAAAGAAAATGGAGGAAAAAGCGAAATCTATGCACAGTTAAAGATTTCTTGCAGGTGCAGCCTCCACGCTTCAGCAGAAACTGGCCTTCAAAAAATTGGCCCTTTCCAGCCACGGACAGACCCCAAAGGGGTAAATAGACGCCCAAGGGGTAGAGGACAACCTCAAGGATCTTACAGAGATAGGCAGTGGCAAGCACCAGCCCCAAGAGGTGGAGAAGATAGACCACAGTCATTTAGAAAACAGACGCAATGACTTTCCTCTATGCCTGCCAAACAAAGCAATAATGGCAGCACCTTTGGGTGGAAAACTGGCCTTATTTTCAAAAAACTGGCACATTGTTACAAAGGACAAATGGATTCTGGATATTATAGACAGAGGCCACAGGTTCCACTTTCACTCCCTTCCAAAAATGAGAGGCATGCCAAACCTGCCACAAAATCAATGGGCAGAGGCACAAAAACAAATTTCTGCTCTCATGGATATGAAAGCAATTCAAGAGGTACCTGCAAAAGAACAAGGTCAAGGTTTTTATTCAAGACTATTTCTGGTACCAAGGAAGGACAAAGATTGGAGACCCATTGTAGACCTATCTATTCTAAACACATATCTAGAGGTACCAAAATTCAAGATGCTCACATTACAGCAGCTTCTTCCCATGCTGGGCAAGGAGTCTTGGCTGGTAACGTTGGACCTCAAGGAGGCATACCTGCATGTCCCTATCAGACAAGATTGCAGAAGATACCATTTCTTGCAGGTCCAACCCATTATCAATTCTCTGCATTGCCCTTTGGCTTATCTACTGCGCCCAGAGTGTTTACAAAATGCCTGGCATCAGTAATTGCTTTCTGCAGACAACGAGGAATACAAATCTACCCATATCTGGACGACTGCCTGATCCAAGCGGACAGCAAGGACATTCTATTGCAGCATCTGGCGTTTGCAATAAAACTGTTAAACTGCCTGGGGTACACAGTGAACAAAAAGAAATCAAAACTAATACCCTCTCAACAGATAATTTTCCTGGGTGCCAGCTTAAATACAACGGCCTAGATTGCTTTCCTCACGCCAGACAAACAAGGGCAACTGTCTCAATACTTCAACAAAATGGCAACTTTAACCAGGCTAACTGCAAGGAAATTCCTGCAGGCTCTGGGGTTCATGGCATCTTGCATCCTACTAATACCATTTGCAAAGCTGCATATGAGGAAACTACAATGGTACCTAAAAAACGTATGGTCTCAACACAGCCACAGCTTGGAAACAGTTTTACCACTCATTCCATGCCTTCAAAAGGAATTTTTGTGGTGGGCTCAAGCATGCCAAAGAAACACGGGTCTCCCTTTCTGTATACCACAAGCAAGTCAAATCATCACAACAGACTCCTCAGACTATGCCTGGGGAGCACACATGGCAGATCAGTGCATCCAGGGAAAATGGTCCCAAAAACAGATGCACCTACACATCAACCAAAAGGAGATGCTAGCTGTGCAAAATGCTCTTATGACCTTCAAGGACCTACTTACATCCGGGCCAGCTATTAATAAGGACAGACAACACCACAGTCATGTGGTACATAAACAAACAGGGAGGGACGCATTCATACCCCCTGTGCAGGCAAGCTATGACCCTGTGGAACACAGTATTGGAATTACAAGTTCAACTACAGGCACAATCCCTGCCAGGGAAGGAAAACACACTGGCAGACAACTTAAGCAGAAATATGACAGACCCACACGAATGGAAGTTGCATCCTCAAGTCTTCTCAAAGATAACTCAAGCATGGGGACAGCCAGACATAGATCTATTTGCTACCCACAGAAATTACCAGTCGGAAAAATTCTGCTCAAGGACCTATCATCCACAGGCCTGGAAAGTGGACGCACTGGACAGCATTGACAGTCTATGCCTTCCCTCCTCTACCTCTACTGACCAAAGTCCTATTAAAAACCAGAGCAGAGAGGCCACAAATGGTTCTCATTGCTCAAAACTGGCCACAACAGCACTAGTATCCTCTCCTAAAGAGCCTGTCACACTCGCCACCATGGATCCTACCTCAAGTTCCTCTTCTGTTGTCCCAGCACAACTACAAGACCCTTCACAGCCAGCTTAGAACTCTAAATCTAGCTGCATGGAAAATACCTTAATTTGCCAACAGACTCTCCTCTCCAAACAGGTACAGAATGTCATCTTGGAGGCCAGGAAACCCTCTACTAGAAAGACCTACTCTGCCAAATGGAAACGATTTTGTTCCTGAAATCAAGCAAAGGGCCAGAATCCCTGGGTAATAAATATACCTCAGATTTTACAGTACCTAGCTGAGATGTTAAACAGTGGCCTTTCCTTCTCTTCCATCTAGATCCACACTTCAGCCATTTTAGCACAATACAATACGGATCCTCCTTTATTCTCACATCCTCTATTAAGGCAGTTCCTCAGAGGGGCAAAAAATATAAAACCCCCACGGAAACCACCAGCTCCAGCTTGGGACCTCAACTTCGTATTGGCGAAGCTGACACTGCCTCCCTTTGAGCCGGCTTCTTCAGCAGAACTACAATACTTGTCATGGCTGTGCAACCATTCATCATTTTCCATCAGGACAGGGTTTCTTACGAACCAACCCTACCTTCATGCCAAAGGTAGTATCCAGTGTGGCTTTGAATCAGACTATTCATTTACCTACCTTTTTATCCAAATCCACAGAACAAAGGGGAGAGACTACTACACTCCTTGGACTTTCACAGGCAACTTCGTTATTACTTGGACAGAACAAAGTCATTCTGGAAATCTGAGCAGCTCTTTGTGTCCTAGGCTACAGGTGCTCAAGGAAAGGCTATTTCCAAACAGACGATTTCAAAATGGATAGCCCACTGCATACGCTTTTGTTATTCATTTCATGGAAAATCAGTGCCTGTATACATCAGATCCCACTCCACCAGGGCTACAGCTACCTCAGCAGCTTTCCTCAGGGGGGTCCCTACCAAGGACATTTTGGAAGCCGCTACTTGGAGTTCAGTGCACACTTTCACCAAGCACTACCACCTTCCACTATACTCGAAATCTAGAGCGGGCTTTGCCACAACAGTCCTACAGGGCATTATAGCCCCTCCTAATTCCGCTTAGTACCAGCCACCCTTACTTAGCTTTGGGATTCTACCCAAGTGTGATGACTGCAGCTGTATGCACGATGAACATAGTACAGTTTTGTACCTACCATAAATGTAGATGTTCGAGTGCTCATACAGCTACAGTCCAGGTTACCCTCCCTCCATCCCCTCTTAGGATAGGGCCTATGACAAACACCTTTTAACATACAACCTATTTGGGGTATTCCTTCATGGTGTATTTGTTTGCAACTACTGTTTTGATTTATCTACTTATGTATTGCCTTCCTTTCTGGGGGCACCTGACATCTGGGGCAAGAAAAACTGAAGAAAATGGCGTTGGCTGCCTCTTATACCCCTGCCGCGCTGACGTCAGGGAAGAAGCGACGACAACCGACGCCGGACCTAGACTTTGGAATTCGGCTGACCGAGGACCCGCCTGACAGCAGGATAACCCAAGTGTGATGACTGCAGCTGTATGAGCACTCGAACATCTACATTTATGGTAGGTACAAAACTGTACTTTGTCAGTACTGTATGCTGGAAAGATGGCTTGTCTGAGGGTCTATGTCAATTATTCGAACGCTTAAAATGTTGAACGTTATATGGTCGTGACCATATGTTCGACATTTCAAGTGTTCGAAGGATGACTTTTAACGGTGCCGTACAGTACAGAATGGGAGAATTTCCCTTTTCTGCACTGAAGTGCGGTCTCTGAGTTGGTATATTTAAGTAGGGGGGGGTGTGGGGGGTGCAGTGCACTGTTTGTTTTTCTTTTTTCTTTTTTTTATTAATTAGATGTTCGAACTTCCAAATATCGACTATATGGTCTCGACCATATGGTATTCGAAATTTTGGAAGTTCGAATATTTAACATAGACCCATTGTCTGAGAAATGTGACAGTGTTGATTTTTTTAGCATTAAGTAAACTCTCATTTTTCAGTGCACCAGGTATCTCTAATTGGGGCTTCTGTGGCAGATGTGGATATGATGGTGACTTTGTCTGCAGCCATCTACAGACATGGTTAACCATAGGTCTTGGATCTGATTATGTCCATTTTCATTTTTCTTCACCACTAGGTCCTTGGATCAGATATCAGATCTGAACCTGCCATTCCATTCCAAAAGACAGATGCTACTAATCTCGAGCACTTCCTACTCCCATAATGTACTGAATCTCTTCCAGCTCCTCAGATCTTGTTTACTGCCTTCCTGGCTAGACATGATTGCACTGATCTCGAGTTACTGCTACTTCTCCTTCTCCGGATAAATGTTACTTTTCAGTGTCTATTTGCTACTTTTTGTCCTTATTTCTAGCTTAGAGTTTGTTAGAATCTTTTTCTATTCTTCTTCCCATTCTTTAGAGTTATGTTTTTTCTGCCTTCCCTCATTTTCTCTTCCGTAACACTGTAGGCCTATGACCCTTTCCTTCTCCCTAACTCTTCTGCCTTCTAAAAAAAAAAACTTTCCCAGTATTTTTTTTAATTGCTAAATACTGGTTCTCAAGTGGTTAGTTATTGTGTGTTTTCTGCTGTAACACTGTGTGTGGGTGCTGTGCTGTGCTCAGTGGCGGACAAGCCCACTGATTTTAAAAGGTGTCTCCTGCAGGCACAGAATCCCGCGTTCAGACTCTCATGATAAATGTGTATACTGCTTGAGTGCTGCTCATTTGATGCAGGAGTGCGAAGTGTGTGTCCTTTTAACCCCCACGTCTTAGTAGATTGCCACAGTAAGTTGATTTTGAAAGGGCTTTTACCCTCATCTGCCCGAGATTCTACGAAGCCTGGCATCTCAAAGGAAGCAAAGAAATGGGCCCCTCCAGCTTTCCTCTGGGGCTCTCTTGTGGGGCTTCTACTCCAGTTCCTGAGAAGTGAAAATTCGTGGATCCATTGCAGTCTTATCCAGAGGAGACCTAATCTTCCTTGGATCCGAAGAGTACCTCAGAATTGGCATTGTTTACTCCTGATGTTATGCCTTCTCAGATCCGACCTACTTCAGATCTAGTAACCACGGCTCCTAAGGTGTTTTTGGATTTGTCCGAGGTGGTTTTTGTTCTGAGTTTGCCTTCTTTGAACCGGTCTTTGTGTCCGAAGGGTTCGGATCTGAGGTCTCGGAGCCGTACACTGAGATCAGAAAAGTGAGAATCCCCTGAGAGGTCTACCCACTCTTTAGCATCTTCTACGTCCTCTAGGCTGTCAAGGTCCGATATGGACAGGATGATTCGGAGCGTGCTCAAGGCTCAGATTGAGATGGGGCTTTTACCCTGTCCGTCTCATCTTGTATCCGTGAGAGATCCATTATTTCTTGTGATTCCTCATCCAATCTGACAGTCCACTTTGGAACCCCAGGGTTTGGATGCCCAGAGAGAGATGTCATCTGAGCAGAGGATAGTGGTTTCCTTGGCTCCGGAAATGTCCCAGACTGGCTCGGCTCTGATACTCTGATCAGAGTGGGGTCTCAGACAAGAGATGTCTAGGTGGATTTGGCTCCAGCCTAGTCTGTTCCGTCCCTACCACTCTGGGCTTTGGCTCATGACAGTTTGGGTCTGGTGTTTTCTGGAGACCGTGAAGCCACAGTGGAGTCTTTCTCCTCTTTTTGCTTCGGCTTCGAGGATATGGCGGATGAATCTCTGAGTTTGTCAGCCTTCCAGGTGACAGAGATGGCATCTTCTAGATCCAGAGATGCAGTCCTTATCTGTTCTGAGCCTTTGTCCCATCCATCCTGCCCACGGTCAGCCTGCCCAGGAAGTTCTGCAGCCCCCTACTGTGTTAGGGACCCCTTTCTCTTCTGAGTTCTCCTATGATTTTCCCACAGAGAAAGTGCATTGGAAGAGGACTTGCAAGAGAAAGCACATGGACTCCTCGATCCCCACCTGATATCTCCTTTGGAGATATCCTGAAGTGCAAGGGTTGATGGTCTGCCCCATCCCCCTTCTGAGGAATTGGTGTTTCGGGAGACGTTTGGGATGGGCCCATCTACATCTTGGGCGCCCCCACCAGCAGACAAGCGTATTGATTTGGTCTCTCCCTTCACTTGGAAGGAACCTGATGCTGTGGAGCCTATCCTCAAGAATGCTGACGAGTTCTTGTGTCCCATCTGATTATTCCTACTGGAGCAAAGGTATTCCAGTTGATGCCGTCAGTGTCAGTGACCACAAAGGAGGAGCTAGCAGAGCAGAACCCCTCTGTCCATCCCCCAAACAAGGAATCCCAGGCCTTGGACAGACATGGGAACCACTTATATGCCTCAGCAGTTTTTTCGCTGAAAGCGCTAAACTATTTGGCACACTTTTTGTATGTGTCTTCAAAGAGATCTGGTCATGGAAGTAATCAGTTCTCTGAGTGCAGGTCTGAGGAAGACCTTAAGGTCTCTTCCCCAATTGTCGACTCTTGCGTCTTTGACTAACTCTTCGAGTTTGATTTCCAACACTGTGGAAGGTACCTCTTGAGCAGCCTGATCGGGCATAGCCCTAAGGAAGGTTGAAGCTTTGCAGGTTTGCAGAACCCTTTAAGGCGTCTTTTACCAATGCCCCCTTTGGTGGGTCTTCATTGTTTGGATCATCAGTAAAGGATACACTTACCCACAGTGACCAAGAGGGTAAGACCCTGTCTGCTGTAGGGTTCAGGTTTTCTCCCCTTTAGAGGCCTTTTTCAAGGAACCAATGTAGTGGGAAGAAAATGTGGTTCAAAAAGTTTCCACATACTTTCCCTGATTCTCGCAATGCATCCTTATCCAGAGGCAGAGAACCAAGGGGTCAATGGAAGATGCCGCCCAAGGGGGCAGAGGGGGTCCACAGAATCAGGGCTTCAGTGGGCCTTTCTTTGATGGGCCCTACAAGCGCTCCTGAAGCACTGCCCAACTAGCCTACTCTGGAGGCAATCTGGGGCAGATTGTCATAGCACCTAGATGACTGGACAAAGCTAACAAACAATATCTGGGTTCTAAACATAATTTCCAGAGTATTACATTCCCTTTTTCCTTCCCCTTCCCACCTGCCAGGAAGAAGCTCTCTGACATTCCACCCAGTTGGAAGGAGTGCACCATGAATGCAGTTCAAAAACTTCTAGAGAAGAGCGTCCTCCAACCAGTCCCAACCAAGCAGCAAGGATGTGGAACGTATTCATGCCTCTTTTTGTTGCCAAAAAAGACAGAGGACCTGCTGCCCATTATTGGACCTGAGCAGTCTAAATCTATTTGTCAAGAAGTCAAAGTTTCGCATGGTGATGGGTTCAGTCCATTCTACCATTACTACGCAAGGACTATCTGCTTAGTAGACCTCCAGGATGCATACTGTCACATAAAGATCGACATACTCTCCAGGATTACATCTGACTTCCGGCTGGGTGTCCATCATTATCCATTCAGAACACTACCCTTTGAACTCGCACGACTCCTGGGGTGTTTACCAAATGCATGTCAGTAGTGGCAGCTCACCTGACCCTGCAGGGATTCCAGGTGTTTACGTACTTGGACAATTGGCTGCTGATGGCACTATCACGGCATAAACTGGAATTGACGATGCACTGTCTCTTGCATACCTACTATCAGCTGGGGATCACAATCATCTTCTTCTTCTTCTTTCATCTTTTCCCGGTTAGGGGTCGCCACAGCAGATCATCTGTCAGCTCATGATTGACAGTGGCGTTTTACGGTGTCTAGTTGCCAGCCCGGCACCCAACCTTCCACAGAAGGCACACACACGCACACACTCACACCTAGGGCCAATTTGGAGTGTCCAATCCACCTACTGCATGTCTCTGGGAAGTGGGGGGAAACTGGCGCACCCGGCGGAAACACAAGGGAGGACATGCAGACTCCGCACAGAAGGCACCCCAGCCGAGAATTGAACCAGAGAATCTCTTGCTGTGAGGCGGCAACACTAACCGCTGCACCACCGTGGCCGCCCATCAGCTGGGGATCACAATAAATTTGGCAAAATCGAATCTGATGCCTGTGCAGATAGTTCATAGGAATGCAACTGAACACTGTCATGCAAATGGCAAACCTACCCTTGCAGTGGGTGCCATCTCTGAGACAACAGGTTCAACTTCTGGATACGCCATGACCTCCAGTAAGACTTTTATTGGAAGAGCGCTAGGTTCCATGTCAGCTGCCATACTTCTAGTACCCTTGGCAATGTTCTTTATGCAAGTATTTCAGTGGACATCAGCGGTCCAGTGGTTCATCCTTTATCATCCCTTAACTGTTCCAGTCAAGCTGACTGCAGTCTGCAGACGACTTCTTCAGTGGTGGATATTATTGGATGACCTACATCTAGGCAGACCTTTTTCTCTCCCATCGGCCACAGTGACCACGGATGCTTCCTTATTGGAGGGGGGGGGTCACTTCAAAGGAAGATTGGCCCAAAGCACTTGGTCTATATTGGACACCAAATTGCACATCAACGTCTTGGAGATGAGCAGTTCTCCTGATTTTGCAGGACTTTCAAGATTGTCTACCTCTGGGAACAATAGCAATTCATACAGACATGTCAGTAGTCTGGTATATCAACAAGCAGGGGGGAACTTGCTCTTACCTGTTATGCAGAGGGGCCATGAGAGTGTGGGAATGGGTGATCTCCTCAAACCGTTTTCTGATTGCACCGCACATTACCAGGGAGATCAGCGTTCTTGCAGACCGACTCAACAGATCCATTCGGAGTCCACAAAAGTTTTCCCTGAGTCAGTTCGTAGCGAACCAGGTTTTTCGCTGATGGGGCCAACCTTACTGCAACCTTTTTGCTTCCCTCCTTGAATACCAAATGCAGTATGTGTACTTAGCTCTGATTCTCCCATCCATGGAGCCAACCAGCTATTCTCCAACACATGATTGGCCTCTGGACCTCTTATACACCTATCCCCCAATCACGTTGCTACTGAAAGTTCTACAGAAAGCCAGCAAGTCCAAGAGCACTTTAATCCTCATAGTCTCCATTCTGGCCTAATCAGGTATGGTTCCCCTTCCTGCGGTCTCATGCCAACTGTCCACCATGGATACTAGATCCTGTTTTGATCTCTCACCCGTCAGACCAGCAGTCCCCCAATCTAAGATCACTGAGACTAACCGCTTGGTTTTTCCACTTCTAATGATTCTAAGAAAGTGCTAGCCTCTTCATTTGAGACATCATTCTTGCTTCTCAAAATCCTGCTACCAAAAAGGTTTACAGTAGCAAATGGAAAAGATTCTCAGTGTGGGCACTGAATCGGAACATTGGCCCTTTTTCAGCTGCCATTTCAGCCATTCTGCTTTTCCTGAGTTATCTTTTAAGAGTAAGGCAGTTTTTTTTACAATTTAAATTACATTTGGCAGCTATTGCTAATTTTCACATCTCTGGTGATTCACATTTATTAGCTTCCATTTCAACATCTAGGTTATGCAAGACTTCATGAAAGGAATGTTTCTTCTTAGGCCACCTATTAAAAATCCTTCACCTTCTTGGATCGGACTGTGATTCTATAGGTCTTACTCGGAGATCCTTCAGACTGTCTGATTCCTGTGACATAGTTTTAACCTGGAAAACCATTTTTCTTGCGGCCATTACTTCAGCCAAGAGGGTATCAGAAATGCAGACCTTGTCATCTAAACCTCCATACATTTTCTTTTTCAAGGCTAGGGTATCTCTGAAGACGAATCCTTCTTTTATGCCTAAAGTGGCCATGGAGATGGATATAAATCGGTCCATTCATCTGCCAGTTTTCTTTCCCAGCTGTTTCAGCAAGGGTGAATATATGATTTACCTGCTTGATGTTCATAGACAGTTGTGTTTCTACCTAAACAGGACAAGGGAATTTAGGAAGTCTGAGCAACTAGTGGTGTCTCTCTCTCTCTCTCTCTCTCTCTCTCTTTTTCTTTCTTTTTTTTTTTTTTTTACCTAATCATTTGGGCCTAGCAGTGTCAAAAGGAACTTTAGCTAAATGAATGACTAATTGTATTGCCGTCATTCCCTCATTGAAAGGACTGCAATTGCCCCATCCACCGAAGGCCCACTATACCAGATCAGTATCCTCTACTACTGCTTTTGCAGCTGCCCTGTGCGCTTTGGCAACCGGGTCCAAGTCACATACCTTTTATTTCACATTATAAACTGGAAATAGTTTCTAGAAGTAGAGCATCCTTTGGCTCTGGGGTGCTCAAGCATACCCTTCCATAGGGCCATCTGGGGTAATTGTGTAGCTGGGGACTCTGACCCAGTAGTGAGGAAGAATGAAATGGACAACATCAGATTTAGGAGTTATGTACTTACCATTACTTGGTATCTGTGTTCTATTTCCTTCTTCCTCACATCCCACTCAACCTTCCCCCTTCCAGGAAGTATAGAGGTATCTAGAAGAGTTTGAGCTTCATGGATCTCTGTCTTGAGCTCCAGTTGAGGTGGTGGTTGGTGGTGGTGGTGGATGTCATCGTCATACCTCTTTCGCATTTTTCTGAGGCAGTAAACTCGATCTGATGAGTTATAAGACATGCAGGGCATTATAGGAGTGGGAGGAACTTGATCAGTAGAATCTGTCTTTTGGAACGGCTGGTTCAGATACGATATCTGAGCCAAGGACCCAGTTGTGAGGAAGAATGAATTAAGACAGTACACATACCAAGTTATGGTAAGTACATAACTTCTAATTTTATTGTCTAGGTCAAAGAAGTAAATACTGAACAGAAGTGGTCCCAACACAGAGCCCTTCAGAATGCCACTGGTTAGCTTCATCTTCTATAACTCTGCTCCTGCTGTCTGCACTCTGTGGTTCCTCTCTTTTAACCAATTTTCTATCCATCCTACTATTATAGAGGTCTACTTATAACGCATCTAACTTATTAATTATGCTAACTTGGCCAAATCTGGGGTGGGGGGGGAGATTTGGAGGGAGATTATTGTAGAAGACCCTGACGATTTATGGAGGCAGTGTTTAGGGTGACATGAAGTGGTTGCTCCTTAATGGCCTAGACAGGATTTTTAGTCAAGCACTTTCATCTGTCTCCACTCTCTCTCCCTTTCAGTCCATGACTCGAGCATTGGGGAGAACTTGCATAGATCTTCACTGTCCCATCTAATGGCTTGGTTAGTCCAGTTCCACTTTTAGGGCAAACAAAGTCTCAAAGTGGTTTCTATTAATTTTTCCTTCCCAGTGGTCTTCAGGCAAATTGCTTGTAGAGACAATTGAAAAGACTTTTCAGTTTGGGCTTTCACCCAGGGCATGCATCTGTTTTTTTACAGATGCAACTATCTCTGATTCTTCAGCAGTTCTTGACCTTAACTTTTCCTCCTAAAGTCCATTTAGCTTCCACAGTTGGCTTCCATACAAATAGATACTCAAAGCACTTAACTGCCCTTTGTTTAGAAGGCATTATTTGGCTTTTGGTCCAAGGTCTATTTCCCTCTTGATTTGTTTGTTTTATGCTGGAGAAGCTCACTGTTCATTCTTTGAGCCTGCTGCTTTGGCATAATTGAAGATGCAGTAGAAGAGGGTCATCATCATCAGCCCCCTTTTTCCCATTTTCTGCATGTGGTCGGGTTTTCATGTTGACTGTCACCATCTCTCTCGATTCAGTGGTACACTCCTGCCTTCCTCAACACTTATGTCTGACTGTCACAGATCTTCTTTCACACAATCCATCCACCTCTTTGCTGAATGTCCTAGTTTCCTCATACTTTCTTCCTGTCTGTCTTATATCTTCTTCACCAGATTGTCTTCTGCTTTCTTGCACGTGTCCAAACCTCCGTAATCTGTTCTCTTCGATCTTTTCTGCAACTGGAGCTACTTTAGCTTCTGCTCTTATGTCCTTATTTCTTCGTATGTCCCACAGTGTGCATCCTACCACCTTTCTCAGACACTTCATTTCCATCACCTCTAGCTTCTTTATCTACTCTGCCTTTACTGCCCTGGTTTCTGTTCCATACGGTAGTACTGGTTGCACCACTGTCTTGTACACCTTACTTTTCAACTTCTTTGGCATTCTTTTGTCATAGACTACACCCCTGAGACTCTATGCCAGTTGGCTGCAGCCCCTTTGATTGTAGCTTTGACCTCTTCATTCAGGCTTCCTTCTCCTCAGCAACCCCTCCCAGATACTTGAAGCTATTTACCTGTTCCACTGTCTTCTCTTTTATCTTAATTCTCTGCTTATTCTGATTTCCCCAACTTGCTGCCATTACCACTGTGTTTTCTGTGCTTAGTTTCATCCCATGTGCCTTCAATTTTGAGTTCCATTCCCTGATCCTTTGCTGAAGTTCTAGCTCGGAATTTGCCTGTAATGGCACATCGTCTGCATACAGTAACTTTGTTGATCTGTCCCCTCCAACCTTTTTGCTAATGTAGTCCATCACCAGTATGAACAACAGTGGGCTGAGCGCTAAACCCTTGTGTACACCCACTCCCACTGGGAACCCCTCTGTGAGGCCGAACACTGTTCGTACTTGAGTCAGTGGGTCCTTGTACATAGCCTGTACTAATTCTACAAATGTTTCTGGGACTTCGAACCACCACAGTACTGCCCAAATCAGCTTTCTTGGGACCTTGTTATATGCTTTCTCCAAGTCTAAGATTGCCCAGTTGGAATCTTTCCTCATGTCTAACTTCTTCTCAACAACGTGTCTCACTGCAAACATCAGGTCAGTTGTGCTGCATTCTGATCTGAATCCAAACTGCTTGTCTGCCGTCTTACATTCCACTACTCTCTGTATCCATTTATCAATTCATGCAATGTGATAGGAGTTTAATGCCTCTGTACTGCCCACAGTTGTGAATGCCTCTTTGTTCTACACTGAGACGTGTATGCTTATTCTCCAGTCATCTGGGATACAGCTTTCTCTCCACACTGCTATGAATACCCTCTAGAGCCATTTGTCCCTCATCTCTCTTAGCATCTTTATCATATCTGCTGTGACCTCATCTGAGCCTGCTGCCTTCCCTGACTTCATTTTCCTTAGTGCTGCTGTTACTTCTTCTAACGTGGGCGCCTCTTTTTCTCTCATCGTAGGCCATTTCTGGGGCTGTACAGCTTCCATGGGATTTTCTTCATTCAGAAGACGCTGGAAATGCTCCTTCCATCTGCCTTTGCCCTGGGACTGGTGAACAGGCTGTTGCTGGCCTCCCTTATGAAGGGTGCCCGACTATTTTCATCTTTCTCTCTGCCTTGCAACCTGATAGTTTCTTTGTACCACCTACTGAGTCACTTTCCAGAAGCTGGTAGAGTGCCTCCGATCCCATATTCTTTACTATTGCAACTCCTTTCTTAGCTTCTTTGTTAGCCAACCAGTATTCCTTTGTAGCCTGGTTGGTATTTTTTATCTCCCATTTTTTTTCCAACACTCATTTCTTTTGATCCCTTCCCAAACTTCTCCATTCCATCACCAGCTTTCCTTATGTACATTATTTCAATACCTGGCTTGGCCACACATCTGTCCTGTAGTCCTAACACATGCTGTTTTGAGGCGCTGCCATTCTTCTTCAGCTCCACCTATTTCCTCCTCTTCTTGGGGTGCTAGTAAGTAATTCCTTGAACGGTTGTACAGTCTCTCTAGTCCACTTCCGGGTCTTCACCCTGGGTTCTGTTGACCTTAGAGCCTTCTCTGACCACTGCTTCCAGCTGACTGTGGCAACCAGTGGTTTATGCTGTTGGACGACTTTGCAATCATAGATTCTACCCCAATGTCTTTTCCTTACTAGGAGGAAGTCTGCCTGAGTTGCATGTTGGCTAGCCTTGTATGTGATCTTGTGACTGTCTCTCTTTCTGAACCATGTGTTGGCTACTATCAGGCCATTTGCCAGACAGAAGTCTAGAATGGCTTCTTTATTCTTGTTGCCCCACCCATGTGGACCCTGCTGTGGGGCATAGGCTGAGAATATGCATACTGCCCTATCATTATACTGGAGTCTGTCACTAATTAATTTTGATATCCTTCACTTCCTTCTGAAGCGCCTCTCACCACAATACCCACACCATTTCTGGCCTGTTCCCCTCCTAAGGTAGTAGACTCTGGATCCCAAGCCAAGTGGCTTTGCTGCACTGCCCTTCCATCTTTTCTCTTGGATACACAGAATATCCAGCCTCCTCCATATCATCATGTCATCCACTTCCAAGCTGCATCCGATCAGTGAACCTAGATTAAGTGTAGCAATTATCAGTTCAGGTTGATTGGCTTTATATCCAGCTTTCGCTCAGCAGAGCTCTCTATGGTAATCAAGGCTGGGCAACTAGACACCGGCAGGCCAGTAGCTTATTGACCCAGGGCTGGTGGGCTTTATGGCATCACACACTGGCCAAAGCTAGAAGATGGTCCATCCTCTGTAATTCCTAGGACTGAGGTTACAGGTTTTTGACCACATGGCACGCAACACTTTCCAGGTTGCTTAGTATCTGGGTGGTGGTGGTTTAATGGTTAAAGGGGGTTTATCTCACAGACACAGGGTTTGATATCCTTTTCTGGACCTTTTGCACATCTGCAAATCTAACAACATTAGAACCACTTGATCAAAGGAATTAAATTTTACTTATGGCATAAGAAATATTGGTTTGTCAGATGTGCATCTCGGAGAATCCCTGTGCTCTAGAACCAGCTCTCCATCCATGTGAAGTGCATCCCCATCGCTATTTAAGCTCGACCTTGACAGTGGATGGGAAATCAGAAATTCACCCCAGGTCTAATCCCCATGTTTCCTGTTAGTTTGGGTATCACTTTCTGCCTCTTGTCTAACATGCTTCCTACATAATCTCTAGAAACGTCCTAGCTCATATACTCCCTCTTAATAAAAGCCCATGATGCATGTGAACACAGTTGGGATGGATTCCATGGCTGTGCTTATAAAGGACATTAGCTAGCATATACGTATTTACCTTCCTGTATGCTGTAATGCAGCACACAGCTGTCCTTTTCCAGCTCTTTTTGGCTGCACAGACTGCTCATCGATCACTGTAATGGCCCCACATTGCTGTTAGAGATTAATTTTATGCAAGACATGACCCCCCCATTATTCACACAAGTCGATTTCCCTTTGGAGGCCATGGTTGTCAGCAGAATGTTCCTGGAGGGCCAATATACAAGAGTATTTGGGTTAGGGACTCTGTCCTTTAGCTGGAGCTCTGTGGTATTGGATACAAAACTTACAGGTGTTCACTAGAATGCGATATGTATGAGTAGGGTATCAGCTGCGGGAAATCTGTTGTCATCTGCCTGAATTTTGTACATGTTTAGAACTGCAATATTTTGTTTAAACATTGTGTTACGGGATTATGTGCGGAGTTTAGCTGCTTGAGAAAGTTTTGTGTATCAGGTGGTGCAAGTGCTTGCAGCATCAGTCCTATCTCTTTCTGCAGCATGGAATACTATTCAGAGATCCAGTGCTGTGTGTGTGTGTGTGTGTGTGTGTGTGTGTGTGTGTGTGTGTGTGTGTGTGTGTGTGTGTGTGTGTGTGTGTGTGTGTGTGTGTGTGTTTCTGTGAAAGAGAGAAAAAAATGATCACTAAGCTCTGAGGCTTCAAAATTTTAGAATGTGACTCAAGTTTTTGTTTTGTTTTTCCCTTATCTCAACTTGTTGTCATCCTAGAGATGATTGTACATGGCAGGGGTCGGGAAGAAGTTCCACGCATAAGGGAAGGACAAAACCTCCTGCAAAGTGTCAGATTTTGCAGTTATGAAGCCTTGAAATTGTTTTCATCTAATTTTTTATGTAAATTTATGGGGCATTGAGTGAAGCTTTTATTTATGAGTGTTTATCAATTCCATATTTTGATCCATTGCTGCTTGAAAGTAACCTTGTAAGCTCTGTAGAAATTTTGAGAGATATCGACCAAATGTCAAGAGTCCTGTATTTAGATGTCTAGTTTCTGGTGTGCAAAGCATATTCCATATATAACATACACACACACCTTGCATAAAAAGGAGATTGCAGAGGGTAAGAGGTTATTCATTTTTATTCCTGCAATGATTGAGATCCAGTGTTTGTTGTGCATATGTTTTCAGTAATGTTTTATAGTCTTTATATATGTGCTTTGATAACACTTCAGTGGTCGCACTCTGAAATGTCTTCTGTCAGAACATTGTTTGCTCACACATAACTGAGTGATTGGAACAGTTTGAGCTCCAAAGACATGTTTTCTGATTCTTTTTGAACCTCCAGCATCTTGCTTAACAGTGTTTTATTTATTCTGCAAACCAGATAAGTTCACAGTACTTCAAAAAGTATTTTACTTAATATATATTTTTTAATCTGGACTGCTAGGTGATCTTTTGTTCAGGTTTTGTTCTGTATAGATAGTGCTTGTGATTCTGAGTTATGGTGACAAGGTTTTAATTTTCTGTTTTATGTTTATTCTCTCACCCCACCTCCCCTGGACCAGGCTTAAGGCTCCTCCACCTGCACCCATTTATTCTACATTAGGCATGAGTTGTAGACATTTCTAGGTGAGGCGAGAGCCTTGTGGTGCATTTGTTCCTGCCTCTCTGAATCATAATCCACCTCTCTGGATCATAATCCGCACATTTGTTCCCCCTTTGTCAAGAGTCAGGTGGTTGGGAGTGTGCTAGTTTAAAGTCGTGATGGGCAGTCTACTGGTCCATCGCACAAGGCAGCTTGCTGACTTCCAGTTGTTCCCTGGTCTGTAGAAGGAGATATGCATACACTCCACTCCGAAACATAACTGTGCATTGATAGAAAAATTCAAGCTTGCCATTACAGATGGGTGACCCACCCAGTTTACAGCTAGGTGTCATCAGTGCTGTGGGTTCTACTTTTTCCATTTTTCAAGGATGAGTTAATTGGCGTCTGCTGTTCATGCTCATCGTCCTGCCCATTATCCCAGATGCCCTTGTTAATCAAACATAGGTAGTCTTGGCTGTAATCTATGTTTTCATCCTTTCTCAGTCGATGTTCTTGTGTTTACAATCATAATTTTAGTTGACAGTGGTACGAACATATGGCTGAGAGAAAACATGTATGGTATGGTCTGACTAAATGTTTCATTTGTTTAGGGTGTAGCTGTTTCTTTCCTTTGCCCCACTGTTTTCTTTTGGCAGTTTCCAGTCAACCTAGAATCCCTGAGTTGATCTAATTTTTCATGCTCTGTAGAATGAGCTGATGGCTTTGCTGCTTCTGTAGTCAACTCCTTTAGTTAAAGGCTAACAGAATACCATTAACCTTACTTCCCCTTCACAGTGCGTGGATACACCATATGAGTGATTACCCCCCCACCCAAAAAAAAAAAATGATCCACACAGATTCTTTTTCAAATCACGATATACATGATCGTGTCTGGACTAGAGAAGTAAGCCTGCAGCAGCTGAGTTTATTTTTTTTAATCCTAAGACGCAGTTAAAACTGCTGAAAAGTTATTTCGAGTCAGGCTTCAAGGAATAGTGTTTAAGGCCCTTGAGGGAGGTGTCTCTCGTCCCTCTCTAACATAGATGACAAGCAGGCAGTGTATTTCATTTAGATGCTTTAATACATAGAAACACATCAGGATAGATAGCAACATCATAAAATATAAACTAGTTAACAGACGGACCTTACATACATGCTTATATCTCTACAGCTTACTACAAAATGGTAGTCAGACTTGCACATGCTCAGTATTTATATACTTGTGCAAGCCTTTGGATACACACACATTGATCTGCAGGAGGACTCTTCAGATACATTGCCCAATAAAAAAAAAAAAATAAAAGCCATTGCAAGATTTGGAAAGCCACTTTCCTGTCTTTTTTTCACAGCTGCCTGTAAAGTTCGTAAGACCAGTCACAAGCAGAGTCCCTCAGGCATCAGTCCTGGGACCGTGCCTTTTTTGCATTTACTTCTCTGATGTCAAGGCCAATGTCAAAAGCCTCTGGCTCATGAGATATGCAGATGATTACAAATTAGGAGCAGTCCTAGAACTCGCCACTGACAGTAATGTTTCCGGGAAAGGCTGACACAGACAAATAGAGCCATGGACTAAAACTAAATGCTGAGAAATGCATAATAGTGTCCTTTGGGAAGTCATCCACCCCTGGTAACAACCACATTGACTGATTGATTGACACACAACAGATGGTAATCTAGCCTGTAACTATCTCATCCACAGTAGTGAGTAAATCATTCTGTTGTGCAACTTGTAAACAAAGGTGTGGCATCCAAGTCCAAAGAGGTCATTGTTCCACTGTATTCAGCATTCATCTGACCTATAATTGAGTACAGTGCCACCCTTTGGTATCTACCTAACCATGCACATCCACCAGTTGGAATGTCCACAGAGATTCCACACTAAAAGTATACAGGTTGTAGGTAACATGTATGCCGACTGCCTCAAAGCCCTATCCCTGTATACTGTCTCCTACAGGCTGTTGAGGAGAGATCTTTGCCTGGTAAACAAGGCATTGTCTAACTCCACCTTGATGGGCCTCCTGCATATCCACAGAAAAAACATCCCCAGAATTACCCATTCTGAAGACTTAAAACCTTGCCTGTGATATAAATAGGACCTGATGGAGAGACAAGTATGTATTTTGGAGACTACCCCTTTGTCTGGAACAGCCTTCCCATACAAGAAAAGCAGAGTTCCTCCCTAACCCAATTCAAGTGTAACTTGGGCAGTTGGATGGGGAACAGGACTTTCATAGCTGGTTTGGCACCTATGTCTCTAATGGATACAGGCAGCCTGTAAATGATTCATCTCCCAGGCCCCTACTTACACTTATCAAGGGTACCAGAACTGGTCAGATATTTGGGATGCATGGCTAGGCTTAAAAAGGCCCGAGTGGTTGTTAGCCTAGTATATACCTATGAGGGTCTACTTCATATGCTTACTGAAAGAGTGCCCCAGAGTTCTCATGTGCACAGTTTTTGCAAATTGAAACTTTTTAAGTTGAAGTTTAAGTAGCATTCAAGGATGGAGAGTAGAAACTACTTGAAGATAGTCGCCTGCCTTAATTTTACAGAGCTTAGTTGGTGGTGAGATCATCCTGCTGAAGTATGTTTGTTGTACTTTCGATGATGGAGATGCTTTTGAAATGCAGTGGAGTGACTTTCTGAAAATATGCCGCTTATTCTTTTTAAACTAGGGTTAATTGTACTCTGGCTGCGCTTCAGAATATGAAGAAAGCATTACAGTAGCCTACTTAATCTTCTCCAGGAGTAAGAGTTGGATGAAATTTAATTGGCAGCACCTCTGCATATAGTCAATTAGGTGTTTCCAGAGTCTAAAACTTTCTAATTTAGAGGCGTTTTCTTCTCACTAGTTAGACCCCCCCCCAAACTAAAAATATAACTTTAAACTATGTTTTTGTTGTACCAGATTTTTTTTTCAAATTTACTTTTTTCTTCATCACAGGACTTTATGTATTAAATGATTATTTTTTTTTTTCTTTATTCTCATCTTCCTGATGTCCCTTCTCATGTCAACTATATGATGGATGTTGTACTAAAACCCTAATAAAAAACGGAGAAAGTAGTGGTATTAAACCTTCGTTGTTGAGCTCATTAGTCACAATAATTTCCAAAATCATGAAACCCAGGTAGTGTTCCAAAGCAATGAGCCTTTGCCACAGACAAGCGATCCTCGGTAACAAAAAAAATCAAAACTATTTTAACAGTGTTAAACATGTCAGTTTTTATTAACTTGGAAGTAGGTGTGGAAAAAGACACGTATTTAATTATAAACCAGCCTATTCATGGCAAACCGATATAAACAGGGCTGTGACGACTGGGGAGAGAGATGGGTGAAGGCTGCCATCCTAGTCAAATAGAATTTGGTATACAATTCTGGCATTTGTAAATGTAAAATATAGGCATGATTCTTGAGTGTAAGAAAACACTGTAAAATGTGAACTTCAAGATTGTTGCAACATTGCCATCTGCTGTAAGGAAAACCAAGCCAAGTATTTCAAATGTGTCTTTTTAAGTTGAAAATATCTTATGAATCTCTTTAATGTTAGAATTCGGCTCCAGGGTGGCTGGATGAAGATTTCATGCCCATTGTTTTAAGGCTAAAGTTTATGACTAGAATTTAGATGTGGAAAATGCTTTATTGCACTGGTTTCTGCTAGCATATACATGTGAAATGTCTTGTATTGTTTTAAGTTTCTGAGGAGGTGTTAGATTGCTAAATAATGCAGTTTGTGGCCTGAGAACTCTGACCAGGTGTTAAGATGATGCAGTTTGGATACTGGGAAAACGTAAGTGTCAAAAATGACGTAATTTTGGGAGGGCCTTTGAGACATGTTTGTTAGTAATGTTTAAATACCATTTCTCACGAGACTGGAAAGCATTTTGACTTTGGACATCTACTTCAGCACTCTGCCTTGTGCTCACATGCAAATCTTAGCACTGTGATTTCTTGTAGGAATAGTTAAAGCTAGTAAAGATTAATTAGGTATTTCTCTTTGAAATCAGACCTGTCTTATTGTATTATTTTAAGTTTCTGTGTGATCTCTGAACTCTTAGATATATTTGTGGTGTAGTAGATGTTCATCGTGTTACACTGCTGCAGTCATCACACCTGGGTTATCCTGCCGTCAGGCGGTCCCGCAGTCGGCCAGAGTTCCAAAATCTTGGTCCGGCGTCGGTTGCTGTCGCTTCTTCCCTGACGTCAGTGTGCCAGGGGTGTATGAGGCATCCAACGCCATTTTCTTCAGTCTTTCTTGCCATGCGGTGCCCGAAGCAGAAGCAGTTCGCAAGTGCCGGTCGGCCGACTCCTGAGATTTTCAAATCGAATTTCAGACCTAAGTCTTCAATAAAGCCAAGTACCCCGATGGGGAACCTTTTCTTGCCTCAGTCCAATGTCAGAAAAAGTTAACAGTTGCATTTCTTGTGGGAAGCAAATACCTCATAAGGACTTGCATTCTTATTGTATTCCTTGCCTAGGCCCAGACCACGACATCACAGGTTGTCGGTTTTGTGCTAGTAAACGTCTGTTTGATTTCGCCCGACAGTTTGGTAGGAAATTTAATTATACCATGCCGTCGGAGCAACCGACTGGAATGCATAAATAACGCAAAGATAAGGACAGGCAGCCGAGACCCAAACCAGACTCTGAGGCCTCTGCTAGGCCAGTCGCCGGTTCTCTGGTTTTCAGTGAGGCGCCTACGCAGCCCCTGACGACCGCTGATTTAGAACCCCAGGCGACATCCGATTCACAAGCGGAGATTGCTAGGCCTCCACAACCTTTACCTTTAGGCCCTTCCGACTCCATGCCTGAAGGAGATTCCGGTGCAGTTGAAACACCTTCAGTTGCAGAAGGTGTCTTCAGACTGACTACACTCACTATTAAATCCTATGCAAAGCTGAAAACTCCTTTAAAAATAAAGAAGACTGTACAGCAGTCTCCAGTACAAGGCCCCATGCCTAAGAAACAGATGCTTAAGATGGCTGAAGACTTAATTACCCTAATCAGGGGTTCCCATCCTCCTCCTGATAAAAGGCCAAGACAGGAGGAGGACTACGCTTCCTCTGACCAGGTTTCAGTTTCCTCAGACTCTTCTGAGGAACAGGAATATTACTTTCCCCCTTATGAAGACTTGGATGCTGAAGAGTCTATCCCTTCTGCATCTCCCCCAGAAGACTACTCTTTTGGGGAAACCTTACATACCAAGAGGGAACATTTCCACTGGGAAGGCCAGGATTACTCTGATTGTAAGAGAAGGCTCTGAGAGTTCCTTTTACTACCCCAGCACAGACCACTTGCTATTCCACCCGTGTTAGACATTGTGGATGATGTTTACTCAGAATCTAGCCTTAACCCAGATTCACTACCTCCTGCACCAGCCAAACCAGACAGATACTACAGAGTCCCTGACTCACACAAATTCCTATATAAAAGCCCTGTTGCTGACCCAGAAACCATTTCCCACGGTCCCAAAGGGGTTAAGGCCTCTATGGCTAAAAATCCTGTGCCCTCTGAAAGGGATTCTAGAGCACTAGACAGATGGGGAAAGAAAGTATATACCTCAGCTACTCTAGCTATGAGGGCCTTAAATTGTCAGTTTCACATGCTGAAATATCAACAATATTTGATGTCTCAATTAAAACAAAAAATGCTCACACATACAGAACAGCCTGATTACAAGGAAATGCAAGATTTGTTGCATGCAGCTGAACAAGTGGAAAAACATACTTTGCAATGTGGATTTGATTCATTGGAAGTTCTTGTAGAGCAGCAGTGACAGGGTCTGTCATACATAGGCATGCTTGGTTAAAAGAACAAACTTTACCTGATCATGTTAAAGCAAAGGTATTGGATGCACCTTTACAGCAGGATGTTATATTTGGTGTAAAAGTAGAAGAGGTTTTAAAGAAAATGGAGGATAAGGCAAAATCTATGCAGACGGTCAAGGATTTTTTACAGGTTCAACCCCTTCATTTCAGCAGAAATTGGCCAACCATAAACTGGTCCTTTCCAGCTTCTGCCAGACCACAGAGGGGCAGATACAGACGCCCAAGGGGCAGTGGCCAGTCACAAGGCTCTTACCAGCCTCAACAATGGGGTGCCACAACCCAAAAAGGAGGAGAAGACAGGTCTCAAACTACCAGAAGACAAACACAATGACTTACCCCTCAGACTACCAAGCAAAACCCTCTTGGCAGCTCCCTTGGGGGGAAAACTAGCACTTTTTGCAGACAACTGGCACATCATCACAAAAGACAAATGGGTCCTAAATATTGTATCTCAAGGATACAGATTCCACTTTCACACTTTGCCAAGGATGAAAGGAATGCCGCACCTGCCACCAAATCAATGGGCAGAGGCTCAAAAGCAAATTTCGGCTCTTTTGGACATGCGAGCCATTCAACAGGTTCCTACACAGGAGCAAGGACAAGGATTTTACTCCAGACTTTTTTCTAGTTCCCCGAAAGGACAAAGCCTGGAGACCCATTCTGGCCCTCTCAATTCTAAACACATACCTGGAAGTACCCAAATTCAAGATGCTAACGCTACAGCAACTTCTTCCCATGCTGGGCAAGAAGGCTTGGCTAGTAACAATGGACCTCAAGGAGGCATACCTGCATGTCCCTATCAGACAAAATTGCAGAAGATACCTCCGATTTTTATAGCAGGTTCAACCCATTACCAATTCTCTGCACTGCCCTTTGGCTTATCTACTGCGCCCAGGGTCTTCACAAAATGCCTGGCACCAGTAATTGCATACTGCAGACAAAGAGAGATTCAAATATATCCATACCTGGACAACTGCCTTATTCAAGCAGAAAGCAAGGACATTCTATTAAAGCATCTGGCGTTTGTCAAAAACCTACTAAGTTGCCTAGGGTACACAGTAAACGAAAAGAACCTATTAAGTTGCCTAGGGTACACAGTAAACGAAAAGAAGTCAAAACTAGTGCCCTCACAAGACATAATATTCCTGGGTGCCAGCTTAAATACAATGGCCCAGATGGCTTATCTCACGCCAGACCAGCAAGGACAACTGACTCAATACTTCAAAATGATGGCAACAAAGACCCAACTCCCTGCAAGAAACATTCTGCAGGCCTTGGGATTCATGGCATCTTGCATACTACTAATATCATTTGCAAAACTGCATATGAGGAAATTACAATGGTATCTGAAAAGCGTATGGACTCAACACAGCCACAGCTTGGAAACAATAATTCCACTCATTCCTATGGACTCAACACAGCCACAGCTTGGAAACAATAATTCCACTCATTCCCTGCCTTCAACAGGAGTTTCTGTGGTGGGCTCAGACATGTCACCTCAACAAGGGTCAGCCTTTTACCTTACCCACAGCCAGGCAAACTATAACAACAGATGCATCGGATTATGCCTGGGGAGCGCACATGGCAGGACAGTGTATTCAGGGCAAATGTTCTGCAGACCAAAGGCATCTACATATCAATCAAAAAGAGATGCTAGCTGTACAAAATGCCCTAACAGCTTTCAAGGACCTCCTACATCCAGGACAACTCCTAATAAAGACGGACAACACCACAGTGATGTGGTACATAAACAAGCAAGGGGGCACACACTCCTACCCCCTATGCAGACCAGCAATGACCTTGTGGAACACAGCACTGACCAACCAAGTTCAACTACAAGCACAATTCCTGCCAGGAAAGAAAAGCACATTGGCAGACGATCTAAGCAGAAACATCATAGATCCTCACGAGTGGAAACTAGATCCACAGGTATTCGCAATGATAACTCAAAGATGGGGAAGCCCGGACATAGATCTGTTTGCTTCCCCCCCAAAACTACCAACTATGGAAATTCTGCACAAGGACATACCACACACTAGCTTGGAAAGTGGACACCCTCTCATTCAGTTGGAAAACATTGACAGTGTATGCCTTTCCTCCACTGCCTCTTCTGGCAAAGGTGCTGCTGAAAGCCAGATTAGAGAGGCCACAAATGATACTCATTGCCCCAGACTGGCCACGCCAACACTGGTATCCAATACTAAGGAACATGGCTCAAGGCCCACCATGGATTTTACCTCCAATTCCTCACCTGCTCACTCAGCAAAACAATTAGATTCTACACTGTTACAGCCAGCTCAAGACTTTAAATCTGGCTGCATGGCAAATTGCCTAAACAACCAGTCAACGCTTCTCTCTAAAGCTGTGATGGACGTCATTCTGGAGGCCAGGAGGCCCAGCACCAGGAAAGTCTATTCAGACAAATGGAAAATATTCTGCGCCTGGAACCAGGCTAAAGGCCAAAATCCCCGTGTCCCAAATATTCCTCAGATTCTTCAATATTTAACTGAGATGTTGCACAAAGGACTTTCCTTCTCATCTATTAAGATCCACGCCTTAGCTATTTCAGCTCAGTACAACATGGATCCTCCTGTATTTTCACATCCATTACTAAGACAGTTCCTCGGAGGGGCTAAGAACATAAGACCGCCCCGTAGAGCACCAACACCAACTTGGGATCTCAACTTTGTTTTGGGAAAGCTTACACTACTGCCCTTTGAACCAGCTTTCACAGCTGATCTACAGTTCCTATCATCGAAAACTGCCCTGCTGCTAGCAATAACTTCAGAACGAAGAGTCTCAGATCTACAGGCACTAATGGCAGTGGAGCCTTTCATCATTTTTCATCAAGACATAGTCTCTTTACGAACTAACCCTTCCTTTATGCCAAAGGTGGTATCCCGTGTGGCCCTAAACCAAACCATTCATTTGCCCACCTTTTATCCAAGCCCCCAGAACAAAGGGGAAAGGCTCCTACACTCTTTGGACATTCACAGGCAATTACGTTACTACTTGGATAAAACTAAAGCTTTCAGAAAATCTGACCAGATCTTTGTATCCTATGCTGCAGAATCACAAGGAAAGGCCATCTCAAAACGGACCATTTCAAAATGGATAGGACATTGTATCTGTTTCTGTGGGAAACCTATGCCTGGTAACATCAGGCCCCATTCCACCAGGGCTGCAGCAACATCAACAGCCTACCTCAGAGGGGTACCAACCAAGGATATTTTGGAGGCTGCAACTTGGAGTTCAGTGCACACCTTCACCAAGCACTATCACTTAACTCTATACTCTAAAACCAGAACTGGCTTTGCCACTGCAGTTCTGCAGGGCCTACTAGCCTCTCCAAATCCTGTTTAGTTCCACCACCCATCCTTGGCTTTGGGATTCAACCCAAGTGTGATGACTGCAGCAGTGTAACATGATGAACATAGTACAGTTTTGTACCTACCATAAATGTAGATGTTAGAGTGTTCACACTGCTGCAGTCCATGTTACCCTCCCTCCATCCCCTCTGACCTAGCTGAACTTTTCTATACCTTTTCTATCCTGTACAACCTTTGTGGTGTATTTGCTTGTGGTGTATTTGCTTGTAACTGAAGGTATTCCTTTTATTCCTTTTACATGTTTTATTAGCAATATGTATTTCCTACCTACTTGGGGGCACCTGACATCTGGGGCAAGAAAAACTGAAGAAAATGGCGTTGGATGCCTCTTGTATACCCCTGGCGCACTGACGTCAGGGAAGAAGTAACAGCAACCGACGCTGGACCAAGACTTTGGAACTCTGGCCGACTGCGGGACTGCCTGACGGCTGGATAACCCAAGTGTGATGACTGCAGCAGTGTGAACACTCTAACATCTACATTTATGGTAGGTACAAAACTGTACTTTTTGACTTGTGTTTAATTATTTATGATTAAATATGTTTAAAACCTTCTACCTGTGGCCGATTTGTGTAGAGATGAGCTCTAGAGTACATTGCATGTTTATAGAGGTTATTGTAATAGGCCACTCTAAAGTAAGCCTTGACTGTTAGTCATGCTACCATTGGTTATTAATATTGCACAGTAATAATTGGACACCCTTTTATGGGCCTTTTAGTAGCTGATATTATTAACTGGGTGGTGGCAGTAATTACTACCGTATAGTCTGGGTAAAGGGGCACAGTTGGAGAATCTGTGTCGCCTTTCCCAGGAGTGTCTGTGAAGTTGTATAAATACTTATCTCAAAGTGTGTGTGTTGTGTCAGCTACTTGGCAGGGACACAAAGCACTGGTTGGACACAGAGGTTACTGGAGGTTTTAGCTTGCCCAGTTAGGCTTGAGATCTGGACCCTATAGCTGTGCCAGTGGGGAGTCTTATTGGGGACCTGGTGAGCAAGGGAGCAACCAGCCCCAGACTGACTGTGATCTCTGTGTGCACTTAAGGGAAATTGTACTTTACTATGTGTATTAGTTATCCTTTCCTCTTCTAGGAGACTACCTCCCTGGTGTTAGTGGTGTGAGGCTTGCGGGTCTTTGATTGCTGGGCCACGGCACGGTCGTCAAGTGTTTGGCAGTGGTGGGATCTACTTCACATACTAATTGGCTTGTAGTGGTGAGGGTAGAGTGAATTCCTGTAGCTTATGTACAGTGATCTCTAAAAGTGTTTTGTACTCTAGAACAGCCATGCAGTGTGTACTCAGGGTTCAGATCACAATTGTTTTATTTCTTTTGTTAGGTTAGTGTTAGGGTGAGCAGGCAGCATGCCAGCAGAAGAGTATGGAAAGCTGACAAGGAGCCAGCTGGCGGAGATGTGCCAGGCTAGGGGACTGGTGCATGGAAACCTGACTAAAGCGGACCTGATTGCAGCCTTGGTTACAGCTGCATCAGAAAACAGCAGCCTGGAGGACAATCAGACTGACAGTGGAGATACAATATCCTCGGAGAATGGACAGCTAAACCTTTCTGCAGTGGATTTAAAAATCCAGCTGGAGCTGAAGAGACTTTAGTTGGAGGCCAGCCGTATGGGGACTAGAAGCAGCCGAGAAAATGAGGAGTTTACAAGCTGAGGAAAATGAAAGGCAGAGGAGGCATGAGAGGGAAATGCTGATTCTTCACCAGAGTCATGGAGGTAATGGGGAAGGGACTAACCAGACCCCAGAAGTACAACAGATTAGTAAATTTCTTCCACAATTTAAAGAGGGGTATAATTTTGATAGCTTCATTCATATGTTTGAGCGAGTATGTAAATAGTATGAAGTTGACCAAAGGCTCTGGGTATGGTTCCTGGCCCCCTTACTCCATGGTAAAGCTGTAACTTCTTTAGCAAAAATGCATGACACTGACTGTTTTGATTATACTGCTGTAAAAAGACATTTATTAGAATGTTTTAAGCTAACACCTGAAATGTATATGAAAAAGTTTTGCGACCATAGATGCAATGCAGATGAAAATGTATGTGAATATGTTGATGAACTGAGCACTTATTTTCATAGCTGGGTGAGTGGATGTCAGGTCACCACTTTTGAAGGGTGGTCAGACCTTTTGGTAAGGGAACAAGCCCTTAGCACTTTGCCTGAGGACACGAGGGTCTGGTTAGCTGATAAACAGTGTGCTACTTCAGAGGAGTTGGGGAAGAAGGGAGACCTATATCTAGCAAGCAGGGCAGCCTTGCACAGGAAAGGGACCCCATTACTGCTCATGGGACTAAAGGAACCCATGGTGGGCAGCACAGACTGCCCCAACAGAATCCGCCAGTAGCAGGGGAAGCCACTAGTCCAGGTACACGTCCAGGAGCTAGGGTTAAATGTTTTGAATGCAACCAGAGGGGCCATGTGGCATACAGGTATCCACGAAGGCAAGGTGGGGAACCAAAGGTGAGGGAGCCAGTAAGTGGGAAAGACAAAATGCCAACAGTGTGTTGTCTTGAGACAACAGGGGTATGCAACTACCATCCTGCAGATGTCCTGAGAGGGAAGGATTTGGATAAGGCAGTACTATGTACTTATGCAGTTACATGCATTGAGGCTAGGAGACAAGCATGTGGGTCTGGTAGACTGGGGGAGACCCAGACAAGACTGCATACTTGTAGCCAGGACTGCTGAGGTGGTTACTTCAGGGAGTGAGCTACGCTGTAGCTGTGAGACTGAATGTGAGCCACAGCTGCTTGTGGGTACTGATGTTCCCTTGGACAGGGTAACTGCAAAGGAAGAGGTGTGTAGTAGTACCCAAGCTGACAGTGAGGCACCGCTGTCAGAGGATGCCAGACTTCCTGTGGAAGGGGAGCTGGGAAGGGTTACAAGGTTAGACGACAGTCTCAGCTCTCAGACCCTACATTGCAAGGCCTGAGGCAGGTAGCTTGGGAGGCACCTGATTCTCAAGGGAAGGGGGAATCTGTTTACTGGAACAAAAGGTTACTGTACAGAGAGTGGACCCCCCGAGGGAGGGCTAGAAGGTGAGAGTACAGCATTTGGTAGTGCCTAGAGCTTACCGTCTGGCGCTTCTAGCCATAGCCCATGATATTCCCTTTGCAGGTCATATGGGCATAAAACGTACAAAGAGGTGTATTATGCAAAACTTCTATTGGCCTAGAATTTCCAGAGATGTAACAGGGTACTGCAGGACCTGTCAGCAGTGCCAAAAGGTAGGCAAGGCAGGAGACAAGGTGAGCGCTCCTTTGATACCTTGTGACTGAGGAGCCATTTCAGAGCAGAGCCACAGAAGTGATCCCCGGGGTGTATTTCCTATTTCCCATTCACTCATCAAGATTTTTCTTGTGACATGAATATGGCGGTAGCTATGGATACGGTGGGCCCTCTGAGTACCCCAAGTTCCACAAGGAAAAAGTATATCCTAGTGATTGTAGATTATGCTACACGATACCCTAAGGCAGAGGCTTTGTCCTCCATTGAGGCCATTGATAGCTGTGTCAGTGGGGGAGTCTTATTGGGGACCTGGTGAGCAAGGGAGCAACCAGCCCCAGACTGACTGTGATCTCTGTGTGCACTTAAGGGAAATTGTACTTTACTGTGTGTATTGGTTATCCTTTCCTCTTCTAGGAGACTATCTCCCTGGTGTTATTGGTGAGTACTGAGGTTCCTTGATTGCTGGGCTAGGGCACGGTCATCACAAGGGCCATAAAAAAGTGCATTTTAGAACAGCAAGTTTTCTCCTGTACTTGTAATTTTAGCTTTTATTGTTGCATGTAATTCTTAGTTGTGTTGGTTTGCTGTATTTGCATGTAATTTATTGACATGTTATCCAATATTTACTGTTAAGTGTGATTTGCACACGCCACACACTCTGTCTTGAATTCTGTTACTTTTTTTTTCTTAAGTATTCTTAAGAAGAAGTCTGTTGGAGCTATAAATGCATTTGTCATGGCAGTAATAGAGAGAGAGTGGCAATGTCGTCAGTAGCTGTTTAGCTGGAACTTATGGATGCTTGTGTTGTCCTTATTTCTCTAAAATTGTTTTAAATGGAGTGAAATTATTCCTGTGGCATAAGCATATGAAAGTGACCAAGGTTTAATTGTCTTGTTCTAATGAGACTGTTTTATTATATTTGTCTGGAGGTTGGATTAGAGTATTTGCACTTTTGCCATACTCTTCCCAGTCTGTACATAAAACGTAATGTGCGTGCACGTGTAAAACAAATACCGATTTGCATGTGTTTTATAATATGGATGGTCAAAGCCTTTCTTTGTCATATGCATATCTTTGTGAAAGGGCAGTGGGAATGTGCCGCCCCCTGAGAGTAGGCAGTAGTATATTGGACAAATTGCACTGGAGAGACTGGTTTAGCAAGTTTTCCTGTGAGATTTATGTTTATGTTGACATGCTAAATATGGAATATGTGGAGGTTTGATGTGTGATCACTAAATATCTTGCATTAACCATTAAGGTAACAAGTTTGACAATTATCAAAAGCTATGAGCCGCAAAGTTTGAGTTTCCTAAACATACATTGTGGTAATTCACGTCTTGCTGAAATCAGACAGTACTTGTCTCTCTCGCCTTTAAGTTTGTATTACTGTTCATTGATTTTTGTGGGATGCAGTAATTGCAGTTTTAAATTGAATACATGTTTATGTATGTATTTATACATTTTTGTAATGAATGGGCTGTCTAATGGATGGTTTACTTGATCTTGTTCTTGGGTGTTTTTAATTTTTTTTTGTAATTGACAGTGTTTGTGCAGAATGTTAGTCATACTGTGAGTGCTGAGTTAGTATTTGGTTCATAAGTATTTCCTAGACTGGTGTTCTTGGCAACTAAATAGAGCTTAGCCACACAACCCAAAGAGTTTAATGGGTGGGTTTGAAACCCCATTTGTTGAGGACTTTAAAAAGAGTAAGACGTTAAGCATAATCTTTGTCCTGGATGAATTTTGCTTCCATTCCCATTGACCACCTAGCTTCCCTCTGATCTTGAGCTCATTTGTTCTCTAGTATTGGATCACATCTTGATCCGCTAGGAGGAGACGTCATTTAAGCAGCCATGAGGATTGCTTGTGTCTTGACTGTATCCCAGCAACAAGGGTATTTATTTTAACCTTACCCCTCCCTAGTTGGAGGGACGTACATTCTACATCATGGTAAGGTGCCACAGTACCTTCTCCTACAAAAGTGTATTTTATTTATTTATTTTTTTTTGCACTTGCTTAGTGAAGGCTGCGGCCTATCTGTGCTTGGTGGGCCACATTCATGCCTTGAGGTGTCCGGCCCACCTCCTTCCTTTGAAGGACTGCTCCAACCCATGATTGGTTCTACCCCCTTACTCCAAGATCCTCCTTACTGACTCTAAACTCCTGAGCCTTTAGTCAAACTTGAGTTACCTGGGCTTTAGTCATGGCTTCATCCCTCCTACCCTACTGCAGCTGCATTAGTTTGTTTAATCTTTACATTTTGATGGTAATGATTTTTTTCTTGTTTTAATATTTTCAGTCTTTTTTTTTCCTTTTATTTCTTTACTTTAGGCGAGGCTTTAATCTGTATTTTGTGTACAGTGTTTTTTTTTTTCCTGGTATGTGCTCGAGCAACTTAGTTTAAATTTGAGGGCTTGATGGCATACTTAGGATGATGACATGCTTGAGGATGTGCAAAGGATTCACCCACCCATCCTGCACCTGTGTGTGTGTGTGTGTGTGTGTGTGTGTGTGTGTGTGTGTGTGTGTGTGTGTGTGTGTGTGTGTGTATATATCCCTAACTCCAACCCTACATATAAGGGTACTGAATACCCTTTCCCTAACAGTACTACTGAACAAGACACACACACATACTTCAGACATACCAGTACCTTTCCTTAGCCTTTAATCTAACCCTCACCCTCAAACAGTTATGTGAAAGTTTGCACAAACACAACCCCAATGCTGATTTTTTTTTTCATTACAAACAAAATTTCAGCGTTACTGTCCTCTCCCAGTTACCTAACATTCAACATTGTATGCTTTGACTATTCTTGCACATGCATTCAACATGTTACAACACACAAAAAATCCTTTGACCAGTGGAAATTTTAACCACATGTACAGAACCCATAAAAATATATTTTTGTCATATATGTAGTTGCATGTGTGTGTATATGCATGTATAAGATATGAAATCTGTTTGCATAGTAAGTTTTCTTTGGTGCTGCTCTTAAAAAGAACAGAGGTAGTAATGCATGCTTAATATGTTTCCTTTGATGGGGATGCTCTCAGTCTGCTGATGAGCCATCGCAGCACACTTACAAGTTTCAAAATGAAGTAATTGCCTGCCTATAGTAATTCACTTTTTGAGCAGTTGTAGGTGCTGTGATGTCATTTTATCCATGTCCCCATCCTTTAGTCTAATTCAGATCTGGGAAACGGAGGAACTAATTGTTTATGTATTATTTATAGGTTTAAAACTTCCTAAACTGCTTTATTCCACTGGAGGTTCAAAAACTCAAGACGACATGTCTTTTGGAAAGAAAACTACTGTGTTCTGACAGAAGGCATGCAAACAAAGACCTAACTTAAATGCAACACTATGACACGTAGAACTTGTTTAACAGGAGAATTATCACAGGTAGGTAACTTTCATTTTTGTTGTTTGAGTTTCTTTCTTACTGCACAGTTCTAGCTGTGTCAGCTGGAGCAGCTGATGTTAATATGACATTAGTTAAGAGGGACATTGTTCTACTGATTTTATAATGTTGGCAAAAGAGGAAGAGTTCTAAATGGTAGCAAGTGCCAGATTAACTCTATTTCTCATTGATTATTGCACAGGAGATGCCCTTTTTAATCAAGGATTTGGTGAACATAATTTTATTTGTGTGTTCTTTCTGCTGTATCAGTGGTGCAGTAAACTTTTTTTTTTTTTTTTTGCAGTTAAAAAACAGAAGTGCTCATTTTTCATATTTCTTGGAAGTAGATACTACTAGTGATTATGTGACATGAGTATTGGCTTTTGACATCTCTTGCTACAGGCAGCTGTCCACTGGGGACCATCCCTTGACCAGCATCAGCTGTCAGTCAAGAGCCTATGTTTAAAGAGCAACTCCACTTGTCTTGTAGTATTTTTATTATAGTTATTCTTGCAGGTTGTTTGGTTTATCTTGGCCATATTAACATTACTGACTGAAAGTATGTGAACTTGTTTTTAGTTTCTTTTTTGTCATCCAGAGAGTATCCAGAAATTTACTACTGATAAATTTTGTTCATGATTGTTGCATCTAGTTACTAGATATTTGCACCCATTGCTTGCTGTTCCTCGCTTCTCAGCACATTACAGATTGACCACCATAGTAATTTTACTTGAAACCTTGGTGAAGAGGTGTCATTGAATTTTTAGACACATATTCCCTCCTGTTTGGTATACTTGAGGAGAAACTGGTCCAATTGTTTCCTTTTCCAGTCTGTTCACATTTTCTGTTTTTCAAGGGATGCAGTAAGAGGACATACTGAAGCACCCAAAGACAAACCTGCATTCAACCTATGTAAGAGGAAAGAAGAAAATTGAAGCCTTTGGCTGGAGTAAGGAGAGAAAAATCCAGAGGTCAACCAAAAGATAAGCCGTAGAACTACAAGGAAATGAGCAAGTAAAGGAGGTGAAAACAAATTGTAAATGTTGGGTGAAGGAGAAGGAATCTTAGGTCCTTCATCCTGTCATATTCACTATAGAAAGGGTATTGTCTTCTACACTGGTATTTGTCTGAATTTGTCATCACACCCTTTTCTTCTTCTCTGGTATCACCTTCTTTGAATTTGGTAACAGCAGCTTCAGTGTGACACACAAACATTCTCCCTGTTTCTCATGGTGATAAAGTAAAAGTTCAAAATCCTCGTCACTTTGAACTCCACATTGTGACCCTTCAACCCCTTTGAGTGATGAACTCCAAAGGTGAGAGTTTATAGCTACATCTTACTTCTGTCCTACATACACTTAGTCATCACTTGCCTATTGAACATCTTGATGTCAGGATTTCAGTCCTGTTTTCCTTTATACCCCAGATGTCTGGGTACCTGCAGCTTCTAATCATCCTGCAGTCCCATTTAGTTAGAGCAGGAAATTATAAATACATTCTTTGTTATATGATCACTTTTAGTCTGCATCATGTCCTATGTTTTAGGCTTCTCAACATTTTGTAGTGTTTTTAATCTTTGCCTACAAGATCAGAATAATATGGAGTCTATGTGTTTGATCTCTCACCTACATAATTTCATTACACTGGCAGTTTATCATTTGCCGTTTTTTGATGACGTTAGTTTTCACACTGGTGATGCTTGCCTAGTAAAAGTGGGAGTGGAGATTTCCATATTGGAACCATCAGGCTTTAAGGATGGCAATCTTGCAAAAAAAGCTTTGTGATCTGAGAATCGCATGCCCTTGTCCGGGTAAGCAAACGTTTGACAGTGCCCAAGCTTGTTAAACAAGGTAGTACCAAATGTCACATTCTGATTCTTTGCTGTTTGTTGCAAGTATACCCAGATGTTATGAATTGATGTGCTTGCCCCCCCCCCCAAAAAAAGATCTTCTTTTAAGGTGATTGTCTTTCTCTTTTGCTTTTCTTGATCATGTATCCTTTAATGTTTCATTATAACTTTTTCATACTGATACCGGATGGTGTCTTTTCAGCTCTTATTACTTTCAGGTATCATGCCCCTAATCCTACTTCCACTGGCCCAATGTCAGTCAATGAAAAAGGTTTCACCACCCTTTCTGTCTGCATTCTGAAGTAAATTGTATACAAACTTTTTAGAATATCTCAAATTTTGACTCGTACTTGATGTGTTCCTCATAAAATTTGTAGTTTTCTGACAAGTCACAGGATTGAAATTACTGCATAATGACTTAAATTAGAGTTTTAGACTTCATGTTCTTCAGAAAATGCTAACACAAATCCTGTTAGTCTAGCAACTTTTTTTTAGTTTATAAGAGCGATATTTAAATTCTGTCCCTATTTTTGGGCCTTTGTCTCCCCATTATTTTAGGGTCTGCCCAGATTTCATGTAATCGGTTGAGAGGTATAGATTATGCTAAGAGTAAACTGCAGTATGCATTGTTCATAGGTAGGTACTAGACTGTTGACCCAAGGGCCTAATTAAGCCTAGCTAACAAGGTTCCCTTGCTTACGTCATCCAAGAAAGTCATTGAGCAGAGCCACAGAAGTGATCCCCGGGGTGTATTTCCTATTTCCCATTCACTCATCAAGATTTTTCTTGTGACTTGAATATGGCAGTAGCATGAAGGAACCTCTTAACATCAGAATGCGTTGTCTGGATGACTTTTGAATAGCCTCTTTATGTGGACTGTTTCCAGTTCCTGAATTCCATCACAGCCAGTTTACTTTTTCATATTTCATCTGGTTATAACCTTTTCATGTGTAGCTGTTTGAAATGTTGGGACCTGCTAGAGTGAATTCCAAAGCCTAGAGACTGAATGTCCGAAAGCTCGGACTTGCATACTAAGTGAGATGCCATTTCTAAGAAATATTCCATTTTGACTGAGGTATGGCGATCTCAGAGTTGGTATAAAATAAGTTAAGGAGGTGGGGGGGTCAAAAAATAGGTTTCAAGGAGGAGTAATTTTTGAGATTCACTGTTCTCTGGGTTTTTGGTCTTTTTTGGCTTTTAATCACTCTGCATTTTGAGTGCCAGCATTTCAGTAGGAAGCCTTTTTATTTTGTACTATTTACTTGTGAGAGGACGAAGAAGATATTAACTCAGTTGTACAGAATATTAGAGGAGTACTGTGACAGTACAGGTGGTGCTCTTTGCACTGTACAAACACATTCTTTGTAATGAAGCTCTGCTTCCAACAATGTAGTATGCTTCGACTTAATTTGATTGACTTGACATTAAATTCTGCCAACATTACCATGATTAAGCTGCTGAAATGTGTTACACTTCATTAAACTGAGAATCTGAAACAAAGTGGTGCTTATATTTCTTAGTGTATTATGTTAGTAGTAGGTAGTGACTTGCCAGCATAGTCCATTTAACCACCACTGCTGTAGTGCATATCTCACTAGCCTTAGCACTACTGTCCTTGTTGGAAATTAATCTGTTGAAGGGTGATCATGTTTTCGTTTTGTGAACTCTCTAAGTTTTTTTTGGAGAGGTGGTTGCAGAAAATATTAGCAAAGTCTCTCATGCGTTTTACTACGACTGAAGAGATTAAAAGCTGTGAGTTCAGTACATGAAAGATGTATTATTTTGCAAGACTTAATTTCTTTTTATATTTTATTGTATTTGATTTATCTTTAATCATTTATATGACTTTTTTTGTTTGGGTTTTATCATTTTTTAGAGTGATTTTGTGGAGTATTTTTATGTAGTCTGGAGGTTTATGCTTTTGCAGAAACTTTGAAAAAGGTGCTTTGAATTGCTTGAAACCATTGTTACATTGGCAGCATAAGAATAATAACATGGTGTTAGCCAGTTAATTGCCAAAAGAGCTGTTTTTCAGAATCTGTTAAAATAGAAATTTAAGTTTCTTAAACGCGTTCATAAGGAAGCGGGAGAGATGTTAAAATAATATTAAAGTATTTGAATCTTTTTTAAATTTTAGATAGTTTCTGCAAAATGCCTTCATTTCCACTAAGATCTGGAAATGTTAGAGATTCATTGAAGTTCTGATAACTGCCCTCTCACAACTTTCCATTTTTGATCGATCATAACAAATGTGTTTTTACTAAGATTTTGTTTTCCTTGTGGTTTTTGAGGAATGGTTCTGGAAGAAGACATTTCGCCTTTGAACTTGCTTTCTGAATCTGGCCATGATTGTAACTTGGACCCCAAGGACATTACATTTCAGATGATTTTGTTAGCTAGATTAATTTTGCTTGAAGTGAGTTGTTAAAGTGAATTAATGGAATGTCTGACCTTTGGACATTTATGCTCTAGCTGTTCTTTTCTTAAATTGCTATCTTTATTTAAAGCTGCTTGTAGAGCTAGAAAAGTTAATTAAAACTTGTAGGTAGGTGTAGAAGTTTTAAAATTGAATGTTGCTAGTTATTTAGTCAGATTGGCTGTTCATGACCTCAAGGACTTTACCACGCCAGACTTGTCTGTTAAAAACTGTTTCTTCAGTTTTTGCAGCTTCACATTGTTATTTATTGACATCTGTTTACCAGGAAAGTCCAGCTGGATAATTGTATCCATTTTCAGCAGAGGCCCAGGGAGAAGAGCTCCACAAATAAAAACAAAGTATAGATATAGATGAAACTTGACATTGTAATACAATGTATGGCAAATTAATATAACTTTGTACGTGTGGCATACAAAATAATATATCATTAAAACAATCTTTAATATTGTGCAGCACTGAAATGTGTTGATATGTTAAGTGTGAGTTTTATTCATAAAGTAAATGTCAGAGTAGAACATTTAAACAGTGGTTAAAGAGGAGGAGAAGAAGGGAGGGGAGAGTGAGAAACCAGTATTTGCTAGAGGTAGTAAGTGGAGTAGAGATGGGAGATGGGAGCAATAAAGAGTAAAAGCCAGAGCAAGAGAAATAAGAACAAGGAAGCAAGATCAAGAGTAAGAGAAATAAAAACAAGGAAGCAAGATTAAGAGCAAGAGAAATAAAAACAAGGAAAATGAGGGATAATGTGTATATAGGAATTAGAGGAATACAAGCTGAAATTATTAGCCAGGAAAGCAGCATGTGCAAAGCCAGGAGGAGTATTACAAGTACAGTTCTTTGATTTCAGCACTCTTGAGCATTGTCTTAACTGGAACATACATTTCTTCTTTCCAGTCTACTGACCACTTCTGTGTTTTTCAAATTTGCTGGCAAATTCCAAGCAGCACTATAAAAGCATAATTTTACAGAATTTTAAACAATTCAGCTGGAATTCCATTATTTTCTGTGCTTTGTTATTGGCAAGACATTTTAGAGGCAATTTAACATCACTCTCCCAGATGTCTGGCCCTAGATCAGAGAATGTCTTCATAAGTACCAGTGATGTTGGGGTCCTCTCTTAACAGTTCTTCCACTACTTCTGTTGGGTCCCTCCCATTTTTTTTTTTTTTTTATTATGCCCATTTTTACTCGCAGTAAGATGTCCTGTTCGATTCTCAGCTAGTGTCTCTTCTGTGTAGAGACATGCGTGAATGGGCGTACCTTCATTGAAGACTGTGCGTCAGGGCCGGCAACTCGTCACGTAAAAATCTACTGCCAATCATTAGCGGACCGGAGTTCCGCTGTGGCGACCCTTAACTGGGAAAAGCCAAAAGACACAACATTATGCCCATTTTTACCTGTATGTTTCTCTTAATAACAGTTTTCTTTAACAGAATTCTTGTCTCCTATTCTGTTTGTCTTCAATTTTTTGTACTGCTCATTTAAATGTACCTACTTATTTCTCCTTTCTGATTGCCGCCTGGTTTAAATTTCATAACACTGATTTAGAGCTAATTGATATATCCTCAGTTGAATCTGGTAAAAAAAAAATCTGTCTGATAGATACCAATACCAGGTTCATGGGGATCATTGAAAGAAGATTTCAAGCCTCATGTTCTCCAACTCTTGTAAATGGATATATTCAATGTGAAGTTGTTCTGTCTCTCCTTCATTCTCACTGATGGGTTTGGAGCCAATCCTCGGTTCCGACTTGGCCAGATGCTGAAGCTCGAGGTCTTCAAAACAGCTTGTGACCCACTCCCTATCCCATGATGCAGTAGTGCTTCCCTCGGACCTTATTTGCCACTGCAACAGATTGGGAGTTCTTTGACAGCTCTGGCCAGTATTGTTCAAACTTCTTCTTTACATTTTCTCTTTACAATTTCTCAGTATTGATATATATACAGTAAAACTTAGGACTTTTATATACTTCTTCACTGTTTTAATAGTTTTACCTAGTTCTAGAGTGCCTTTTTCTCTGCTTTTGAGGCATTTTCTTTATAGGCCTATTTATAATAAGTTCGAGTTTAGTTAGTTAAAGCAACTTACCTCCCTATCCTTTTTGCTTTATAGTAAGCCCGTTTTTTTATTAGTTTAGTAGTGTGTTTTATACTGTTAGATTGAAATTGCAAATTTAATTCAGCCCTGTAGTGTTAGGGCTGTAGTGGTGTTAGGCCTTTCAGTAGCATTGTGTGCTTCTTATACTTTTCATAGTTTCTTGTAGCCTAAAGTTAGACCCTGTTTTTATTGGGGCTATTATTGCTATTTTTTTTATATTGTGTGCCTTATAGTTAACATATGTAGTCCTATCTCACCTACATTCTTACCCATGGGTTCGGAGCTGTATATCGACTCCAACTCGGCCTATTTTACTCGCTCAAAAGTCTCTGATTGGCTGGGCTAAGAGGGTATCCCATAGTACACTGCTTCACATCCCTAGATCTCGATTGCCGCTTGTAGAGCTCGGACATGGTCTCGCTTGGCTGTGGCCAAGTACCTCTTTTTGACTTATTTCTCTTGAGAAATTGGTTGTTTTACACCCAAAAGCTATTTTAATAGCTAATTTTTGCTGCTGTCGATGTGTTTGTGTGTTTCTGGTGTTTTTTGTGGTATCCCTAACTGTTCCCATGGGCTAGGCCCATTTTAGTTAGAGGACCTAGTCCTCCCTTAGTTGAGTTGTTCATGAGTTTCTTATTGTATTGTTTTAGAACTGTTTAAGTTAGAGGTTCTCTCTCTGTGTCCTTGTTGCCAGTTGTTTGTTTAGAGCTTCACTCTTTCTTTGTGGTACTGTTTGCTAGTCTACGTTGTGGGCTTCCTGCCCGTTTGGCAGTTAACTGTAGGGAACGCTGTGTGCTTGCCGCCCATTTGGTAGTTTGACTTCTAGTTATGTCTAAAGATCAGAAAGAACATAAGCTTTCTGGCTTTAAAAAGTGTTCAAAGTGCGGATATAAAATGTCCATCACAGATGGACACTCGGTCTGTGTCTGCTGTCTTGGAGCCATCCATTTACAGGAGTCATGTAGCTTTTGCCATGCCTTCAGTCCTAGGGTGCTCCAAGAGAGGAAAAACAAATTGATTCTAAAGGGACTGCTTAAACCATCTTTTGAGGAGGCTATAGATTCGGCCTCTAGCTCTCAGTCTAAATCTGAGACCTCCAAGTCCAAGATAAGATCTCCGGCTCCATCTGTATCTTCGGAGCCTCCGGAGAAGATTACTATATTGGATACTGCTTCCTCGGCTCCACTGTCTTCGGGGCAGCAGGAGATGTCTGTGTTGAGTGAGTAAGCTTCCGCTCCGATCATTCTCAAACTCATTTGGAGCTGGTCGCCTAGTGTGAGGCATGGTTCACCAGATAAGAGATCTAAGTCTCCATCCATCTCCTCCAAATCTTCCAGGCTTTCTGATTTGGATGTGGATAGGGTGGTGCAGAGGCTCCTGCAGTCGCCGGTGTTGGCTAAATTGTTTTTGGCTCTGACCCAGTCTGCTCCGGAGCCAATTCCTATGGTTGTTTCAATGATTCCTCCTCCGAGTACATCTTTGTTGTCGGAGCCGGCATGTTCCGCTCCGAGTGACGTTATTGCACCGGCTCCGATACCCCCCCTTGGGTTTATCAGTGCCGACCTCTGCTCCGCCCATGTCGGTTCCGTCCACAGGGTTCGAGACTCTGGTCTCCTCGGTCGGGCCGGAAGGGGATACTTCGGGACATCTTTCGGTTCCGAGTCTCCCACTCGGTGCATCGGCACGGGGGACCCCGGTCGTGGCCTTTGAGGCCGGTCAGTCCTCTGACTCAGTGGGGGGGGGGGGGGGACGGGGGGGGGGGAACGGGGACCCGCCTTTGAAGCCATGCGGAGCATGCTGGCCAGGTCGTCAGCGAAGTCACTCTGGTCGGTCATTCCATCAACTACCACTCCGGCGAGAGCTTCTGACACTCGCCTATCCTTGGACAGTAGAGCGCCAGGCCATAAGGATACCCCCACGAACGGTCCCCCCTTTCTGAAGGTCCCTCAGAGCCTGTGCCTGAGGAACCTCCCAGAAAGAAATTGTGCAAGAGGAAGCATATAGACTCCCAGGACGAGTCTCTCACTTTCGATACTGACCTCGAGGAATCGGAAGGATCCCCCAAGTCTTCCTCTGATGATGTTTCTTTCTCCGATATCCTGGAGATACTGAAACAGAGGAGACTGGCCTTCCAAAACCCCTTCCGAGGAGGAGCCAATATTCCTTAAGGCTTTTGGTGCTCAACCTTCCGCCTCCTGGGTGTCTCCACCATTTGATGAACTTCTTGACCTTATTTGTCGAAGGGTGTGGGAAAACCCTGATTCTGTGGATCCCGTACCTAGGCGCCCCAATACATTTCTCTCCGCCCCTCAGGGAAAAGAATTTCTGTCAAAGGGAATCCCGGTTGATGCCATGGTGGTGGTGGCAGCCACCCAGAAGGAAGTTGCAGACTCTTCCTCATCGGTCCATCCTCCTAGCAAGGAGTCTAGGACTATGGACCGATACGGGAAGCGTACTTTGTCTTCAGCCACCTTCACCTTAAGATCGCTGAATTACTTATCTCATTTCACTCTGCTCCAGAGAGATCTCCTTAAGGAGTTGGGAGATACTCTTGCGGGTAACCTACCTGAAGCGGTGGCTCAGTCAGTTAACGTACAGGTTTCTACCGTCAACTCCATCGCAAACTCGTCCATGTGACTCATTTTGTATGCGGCCGAGGGAGCGAGTAGGGCGGTCAGCTCAGGGGTAGCCCTTAGAAGGCAAGCCTGGCTGCGCCTGTTTTACTTCGTGGAGGCCTTCAAGTCTTCCTTCACTGATGCCCCTTTTGATGGTTCCTCCTTGTTTGGGACCAAAGTGAAAGACACACTCACCAGGTGCGAGCAAGAGGGAAAGACCCGGTCTGCCGTAGGGGTCTGTTTTTCCCTTCAGTCTAGGTCTTATCCCAAGGCCCAGCGAGGGGGAAAGATGTGGTTCAAGAAATCACAAAGGTTTTTACCTGCCGCACAAGGTGAAACCCCCTCCCGAGGTAGGGGAGGGGTGAGTTATTCAGGGAGACGTCGCCTCAGAGGCAGAGGGGCCCCCCGCAGTTCCGGAGACCGCGACTCCCCATACTCTCATCCCTGAGGGTGTGCCCGACTGTGCTTATCCGGAGCCAGTCGGGGGTCGAATTTCCTTGTATCCGGAAGCCTGGGAAAACATCACCCAGGACCGATGGGTATTGAGGATAATTTCCGGAGGTTACATCATTCCATTCTCTTCAGTACCCCCTCCCATAAGAAACATCCCGGACGTTCCACCCAGTCAAACGGATCAAGCAGCCTCTGAGATATCTCAGCTGCTAGAAAAAGGAGCCATCCAACCGGTCCCCTTAGACCAAATCGGATTAGGGACTTACTCAAGATTCTTTTTGGTGCCAAAAAGAACAGGGGACCTGAGACCCATACTAGATCTCAGTCAACTAACAGTTATCTACACAAGTCCAAATTCTGTATGGTCACTCTACAGTCTATTCTCCCATTGTTGGGAGAGGAAGTATGGATGTGCTCCATCGACCTGAAGGATGCTTACTACCATGTCAAAATGGACAGGGCATCCAGGTGTCATCTATGCTTCCGGCTGGGAGCTCGACACTTCCAGTTTCGAGCCCTGCCCTTTGGTCTCACCACAGCCCGCAGGGTGTTCACCAAGTGTATGGCAGTGGTGACAGCTCACATGAGATGTCAAGGATTCCAGGTGTTTCCGTACCTGGACGACTGGCTCCTCACCGCCCCCACCAGGCATCAACTAATTCAGACCAGGGACGCTACCATCAGTCTATGTCACCAATTAGGCATCACGATAAACTGGAAAAAATCTGCCTTATTGCCCTTACAGCGTGTCACCTTTATAGGAGCAGAGTTGGACACCATTCAAATGTGAGCGTTCTTACCACAAGAAAGAATCACAGGGTTGCAACAACAAAGTCTCACGCTGATGCCTCTGAGACATGCGAAGGCAAGACTGATTCTTCAACTCCTAGGGACCATGGCGGCTACTATCATGTTGGTTCCGCTAGTGAGATTACACATGAGACTTCTTCAATGGCTTCTCTTTGTCCAATGGTCTCTCCAAAGACTTCCGCTATCCCATCCAATCCTAATGACAGACGGATGCAAGCTGCACCTCCGTTGGTGGCTGTGCACCAACAACTTGAATGGAGGAAAACCCTTTGTTCCACCTGTCCCTGTTGCCATGGTGACCATGGACGCCTCCCAGATGGGGTGGGGGGGCATTATCTTGGCAGGATGGCCCAAGGCACGTGGCAGGAGCATGAGATACATTTGCACATAAACGTCCTGTAGATGAGAGCAGTGCTTCTTGCGTTGCAGGCACTTCAAGAAGTTCTCCCTCTAGGGACCATTGTGATACCACACTACTGACATGTTGTCTGAGTGTATCTCAACAAGCAAGGAGGAACCCGATCTTACCCACTATGCAGGGAGGCCATGCGCGTGTGGCATTGGGCATTAGCTTCCCAACGGTTTCTGGTGGCAACGCATATTCCTGGGAAGACCAATGTAATAGCGGACAAGGTAAGCAGGGCGATTCTTATGACCTACGAGTGGTCCCTGAATCACTTGGTTGCAGAGCGAATCTTCAGCAGATTGGGTCAACCTTGCTGCGACCTTTTTGCTAGCCCTCTCAATGCGAAATGCAGCAACTACTTCTCGCTGATCCCCCTCACCGGGGGAATTACCCAGGGACGCTCTAGCTCACAATTGGCCCTCCGGTCTGCTTTATGCTTTCCCTCCATTTCCCCTTCTATCAAGGGTGATTCAGAAAGCGCAATCCTTGGGAAGCAGGATGATTCTGATTGCCCCACACTGGCCTCATCAAGTATGGTTCCCCTTCCTTCAACCTTACATTGTGGATACTCCTTGGATTCTGGAACCCCTTCCAGATCTACTGATGCACATGTCGGGACAGTTCCACCCCTCTCTGAGGACACTCCAGCTGACAGCCTGGCTTCTCCACTTCCATTGTTAGTCAGATGTCATAATTTCTCGCCGGAAGTAGTTCATATTTTGTCGTCCTCTCATAAACCATCCACTAGAAAAATCTACTTTAGCAAATGGAAAAGGTTCTCTATCTGGGCTCATTCTAGAGGCATTGATCCCTACATGGCTCCAATTGATTACATTTTGGAATTTTTGTCTATACTGTTCTATCAGGGGTCCGCATCAGCCACCATCAAAGTTCAGCTGGCGGCTATATCAAACTTCCACAGCCAATGAGCCTAGCCTTATGGCACACACACTATGTAAAACATTCCTTAAAGGTACCCTATTACTTCGTCCCCCAGTATCCCAACCTGTTATGCCCTGGGACCTCAATTTTGTTCTTCAAGCCCTCACTCTTCCAGCTTTCGAGCCTGCAGCTACCTGCGAGTTAAAATTTCTTACATGAAAAACAGCATTTTTAACAGCAATCACTTCAGCGAGGTGTGTCTCCGAAATTCAAGCCCTCTCCATCAAACCCCCATATTTGATCTTCCGTAAAGATAGAGTTTCTCTTAGACCAAAACCGTCATTCCTTCCCAAAGTGGCTTCTGTCTACTGAGCTGCCAGTTTTCTTCCCCAATTTTTCCAACAAGGCAGAATTCAGATTTCACCAATTGGATGTACATAGACAGTTACATTTCTGTCTCCACCGGACGAAAGATATCCGAAAATCTGACCAACTCTTTGTCTCCTTTTCAGAAAACCGGTCTGGTTCTCCGGTATCCAAAGTCACTGTCTCTAGATGGATAGCCAGCTGTATTTCCTTCATCTGTCAGACAGCAGGTAAAAATTTGCCCTTTCCACCTAAAGCCCACTCCACAAGAACGGTTTCCACATCCACAACATATCAAGCTAGATTGTCGATGGATGATATATGCCCTGCAGCCACTTAGGCTTCTCCTCACACCTTTGTCTCTCATTACGAATTGGACGTGGTTTCCAGGGCAGATCTTCATTTGGCTTCACAGTTCTCAGGAGTATTTTCCTATGAGCCACCCAGGTTGTAGGTGCTAGGGACGCTGTCCCGTAGGTAAGAATGTAGGCGAGATAGGACTACATAACATCAAGAAGTTATGTACTCACCATAACTTTCGATGTATGTAGTCCATCTCGCCTCACATTCTTACTTACCCTCCTGCCTTCCCCCTGCCTGGAGGATTTGGAAGTTAGATTTTATCCTGCAGAGTCCCTTTGAATAAATTTGTTTGTATGGATGTGTGCTATGTATGCAGTAACTGGATTGTTAGCAGCAAACTAGATCTGGGGATGCGAAGCGGTGTACTATGGGATACCCTCTTAGCCCAGACAATCAGAGACTTTTGAGCTAGTAAAATGGGCCGAGTCGGAGCCGACATTCGGCTCCAAGCCCATGGGTAAGAATGTGAGGCGAGATGGACTACATACATCAAACGTTATGGTGAGTACATAACTTCTTGTTATATATTATATTATATATAGTTAGAGCCCTACATTTTTTTTCTTTAGGGCTATTATTGATGAGTGCTTTACCATATCTGAGAAGGCTAAATCTGGTTTCAAGAAATGTCCCAAATGTGGACAAAACATGTCTATCATAGATGGGCACACAGACTGTGTTTATTGTGTAGGTGAGCTTCACCTTCAAGAAAATTGTGCCATCTTGTCACTCTTTTTAGTTCTCGCATTCTCCATGAATGCAGGAGTAAATTAATGGCGAGAGGTTTATTAAAATCCTCTTTTCCATTAGCCTTGGATAAGGACAAACCTACTAAGTCTTTAAAAACTTTGTCTTCCAGCTCATCCTCCGATTCGGAGCCGAAAAAGGGCTCATCGATATCTAAATCTAGCCGGACTACAACCTCTACTGCAATGTCTACGGAACCGGAGGTGGTTGTCAGTAGGAGCCGGTCCCCAGTCTTGGAGCCGGTATCTCCTACTCTTAAACTCTCCAATTTTGCAGTCAGAGGCCTTTTCTATAGCTTCCCAGTCATCAAGACTATCTGAAAAGGATGTGAGTAGTGGTGCAGAGGCGCTTGCAGTCACAGATGCTAGCAAAGGTCTGTCCGGTTCGACCCTTAGGGCTTCGGAGACGACCAAGACCCAGCCCATTTCTTCAGTTCCTCCTCCGAATCGACCTGAAGTTTCAGAGCTGGTGTATTCGGAACTTATAATTGTAGAACCGCCGGAGCCGACACCCCTGGGGCTTTCGGTTTCAACTACTCTGACTTCTTTGGTACCTACCTTAGAGTCTAGGAGCAGACACTCGCTGGTCGAGTCCGGAGACGATAGTTCTACCGATCTTTCGGTGCAAACTCTGCCTCTCGGGGCCTCAGGTGAGCTCGGCAGCCCACAGTTTTGGCGCCGCAGAGACTGCCTGATTCTACGGATCTAAGTGCCTCTTTGGATCAGAGCTGTGGGCCTTCGATGCTATGAGGAGAGCATTGTCCCCTCAGGCACCCACGTCATCGGTACCAGCAATCTCCTCCCCTAACATTCCTGTGTCTGCCTCTGCTTCACTGATCCCTCAAAAGTGTAGAGACCCGGAGTCTCGGGTCCCTCCCCCCATTGGGTGAAACCTGCTCTTCTGGGACCTCCCCAGAAGCTCCCACTGAGGAGGTTCCCAGGAAGAGGATTTGTAAGAGGAAGCATCTAGATTCCCCACAGGAATCCATTATGTCAGATACTGACTTGGATGAGTCAGAAGGGTCCCCACAGTCCCCCTCTGAAGAGAGATCTTTCGGTGATATCTTAGAAATACTAAAACAGAGGGGCAACTGGAATCCCCTTAATCCTGATGAGTCAGTACTCCTGAAGGCTTTCGGGTCTCAACCCTCCACCTCTTGGGTGATTCTGCCTTTTGATGAGTTGATGGACCTTCTCTCTCGAAGTCGTGGGAGTCCCCGGATACCATAGAACCAGTCCCTCTGAGCCCTAACCTATTTATAACATCACCCCAGGACAAGACTTTCCTTACCAGAGGAGTCCCCGTTGATGCTATGGTGGTGGCGGCGGCCACTAAAAAGGAGTTATCTGAGACCCGCACATCTGTTAATCCTCCTAACGGATTCTAGGATCATGGAAATACACCCCAGGGATCACTTCTGTGGCTCTGCTTAACAAACAGTGGCACAGGAAAATAACTTTCTTGGGTGATATAAGCCAGGGAACCTTGTTGGCTAGGCTTACTTAGGCCCTTGGGCCAATAGCCTAGTACCTACCTATGGACAGATACGGAAAGCGCTTATTTAATTCAGCGGCCTTTACTCTTCGATCCCTGAACTATCTCACACATTTTACTAGACTGCATAGAGATCTCCTTAAGGAGTTGGGAGATGCTCTACAGGGTGCGGTAGCTGTGGAGTTCTCAGATAAGGTAACCTCCCAGCTTGCTACCCTAAATTCCTTTATAAACTCTTCCATGCGTCTGATTTTCATATGCAGCTGATGGAGCGAGTAGAGCAGCGGGTACAGGAATTGCTCTTAGGAGACGCTCCTGGATGCGCTTATTTTCCTTTGCGAGCCCTGCAAGTCATCCTTTGTGAACACCCCCTTTGATAGTTCATCACTTTTTGGACCGAAAGTGAAGGAAACGCTTACCAGGTGTGAGTAAGATGGAAAGACTCTGTCTGCAGTAGGAGTCCATTTTTCCACCCCTACCAGACCTTATCCTAAAGGTTGAAAGAGTGGGAAAATGTGGTTCCACAAAGCCCAAGGAGCTTTCTTTGACATGTGGTAAAACCCCTTCTAGAGGCAGAGGTGGAAGCAATAATGGAAGACTCCATCCACGTGGCAGAGAGGGCTCGCAAAATCAGGGTGACTGGGACCAGTTCTTTGGAAAGCCCTACCAGCGCTCCTAAAAGGAGGCCTGTCTGTTCATCTCTGGAGGCAGTTGGGGGGACGCTTATCTTTGTACCCAGATACCTGGCTAAAATCACAAGATCGTTTGGTGCAAAGCATAATATCCAGGGGATACACCATTCCCTTTACTACACCTCCACCCCCTGTGAAAAAAATCCCAGACGTCCCACCCAATCACAGGGAACAGGCAACCATAAAGGTTACAAGGTTACTAGAAAGAGTCCTCAAACCAGTCCAAAAAGATCAGAGAGGATCTGGAATTTACTCAAGGTCGTTTTTAGTTCCAAAGAAAATGGGTCTGGAAATCTGTCAAAAAAAAAAAACAAAGTTTTGGATGGTCACGCTACATTCTATACTTTCTCTTCTAGGAAAAAACGATTGGATGTGCTCAATAGCTCTCCAGGATCGGCAAACCTTTAATAGACCAGCGTCGACGGATAGCAGCACCAATACACTTAAATAAAAACAAAGTAATTGCGAGCTTAAAGAAAGCATACGTATAAATGCAGAACAACGGAATAACTTGGCGCTTTCACCCGTTAATCAAGTCGGGCATCATCAGAGTAAACCATAACAGTGCTCCTCAGTCACTAAAGTAGTTTCAGGTATAATTCCCGCCCTCATAGTTAACCAATCACATTAGTTAAAAAAACTGAATTGAAAACAATGTAACCAGTGTAAATAGTATGCAGTAAACATAGCCACACTAAAAAACGCTCTCAGTAACATTCTACAACATGCAATGCAACTAAAGTCAATGCAATAACAATAATACATTAAATACTTAGTTTTGTTTTGTTTTAAAATCAAATAAATAAAGATTTGTATTTTAAAATACTAGACAGAGAAATAGTCATTAATACCTGGAGGTTTTGAAGCATCTAACCTAAGTTGCAACATACTTTCCTTCTCCTCCAGCAAAATCTTGATATTACCCCCTCTGTCATTATCAGGAATTCTATCTACAGCAAAAAATATATATATTTTTTAAATTAAAACAACTTGTACTGTGCATGTATAGAGCATTACTAGTCTTTTTGTTCCTAATGTCCCTTAAGTGCTCTAAAATTCTTAACCTTAATTTTCTTATAGTTTTCCCCACGTAGAAGGTGGGGCAACTTAAACAGGTAGCGACATACACTACCCTCCTAGTGTTGCAGTTACAGTAGTAACCTGGACACTTAATGGTTTTGTAAAAATTATGGACCACCACATATGGGCCATTGTTAATAAACTTACAAACACTACATTAACCACATTTGCTCATTTTAGAACTCTTGTAAGGTCCAGAGTTGTTCTCTTTTTCCATCAGCTCCTTTAAATTCATACCCCTACTGTATGTAAATAGTGGGGAATTCCCTATTACACTTGTAGTGTCCTTATCTAGGGTGCAATGCCATGTGTCCCTAACAATTTTGGTAATATATTCCGATTGCCCATTATAGGGTAAAATTATAGCTCGTTTTGCGTCGTCTATGTCAGTGGATAAAATCAAGGTGTTCTCGTCATGAACCTCTTTCAATAAACCACCTTTTAGAATTGGTCTAAAAACAAATGTCTTTTAAACCTCTATCTCTTTTCTTATCTTCTTCAAAACATCAATTGGGTAACCTCTTTCTATAAACATGTTGACAAGACCTGTTAATTTCAAGTGAAACTTTTCGTCTTCACTGATTAACCTTGAAAGTCTTACCATTTGACCCTTTACGATATTCCTTTTCTGAAATTGGGGATGACAGCTTTGAAAATGTAAAAAATTATTCTAATATGTTTCTCTACGGTAAATACTAGAATCCAGTTTGGTACCAACTTCAAATTCATTAGTGTATAGTAAGATGTCCAAAAAGTTACAAGTATTACTGTGAACCTTGTATGTAAATTTAAGAAATGTTGTGGTGTTAAGGTAATCAACAAATTTGTGAACCTCATCAATTGGCCCTTTCCAAAAAATCAAAACATCATCAAGAAAGCGTAGATACAATACAATATTGCGCATAAATTCTGTAGGGAACACCTTCTCCGTCTCCCATTGTGCCAATACCAAGTTAGCATATATTGGCGCACATTTGGCGCCCATGGCGACCCCTGTAAATTGCCTATATAGTTCTCCCTCAAAACCTATAAAATTGTTATACAGAATAAGTTCCATAAGGTCTTCCAGTAGTAAACGGTTAACTGAATGAAAACTGCTAAATTTTTCCAGACCTGTTTTAAACATTTCCAACCCTTGTGACTGCGGGATAACTGAAACAAGATTGATAACATCTATAGTCACCATTGTAAAGGGCTCATCCAAATGGTTCTGTCTAATCACCTCTAGGCAGTGCCATGAGTCCCTTAAAATGTGTGACAAATCTTTAATAATATTCTTACAGTGGAAGTCCACATATGAAGCCATTGCTTCAGTTTTAGAACCCCTAGCAGACACTATAGGTTGGAAGGGTGGGTCATTTTGATTTTTGTGAATCTTGGGTATTCCGAATATAGAGGGGGTCACAGGTGAGTCAACTAAAAGATAGTGGTACTCATTACCATCAGTGATGCCCTCCATAAAGAGCTCTGGACCTTAGAAGAGTTCTAAAATGAGCAAATGTGGTTAATGTAGTGTTTGTAAGTTTATTAACAATGGCCCATATGTGGTGGTCCATAATTTTTACAAAACCATTAAGTGTTCAGGTTATTGTAACTGCAACACTAGGAGGGTAGTGTATGTCGCTACCTGTTTAAGTTGCCCCACCTTCTACATAGGGAAAACTATAAGAAAATTAAGGTTAAGAATTTTAGAGCACTTAAGGGACATTAGGAACAAAAAGACTAGTAATGCTCTATACATGCACAGTACAAGTTGTTCTAATTTTTAAAAAAATATATTTTGTTGTAGATAGAATTCCTGATAATGACAGAGGGGGTAATGTCAAGAAGATTTTGCTGGAGGTGAAGGAAAGTATGTGGCAACTTGGGTTAGATGCTTCAAAACCTCCAGGTATTAATGACTATATCTCTTTGTCTATTATTTTAAAATACAAATCTTTATTTGATTTTAAAACAAAACTAAGTAATGTATTGTTGTTATTGTATTAACTTTAGTTACATTGCATGTTGTAGAATGTTATTGAGAGCGTTTTTTAGTGCGTCTATGTTTACTGCATACTGTTTACACTGGTTACATTGTTTTCAATTCAGTTTTTTAACTAATGTGATTGGTTAACTATGAGGGCGGGAATTATACCTGAAACTACTTTAGTGACTGAGGAGCACTATTATGGTTTACTCTGATGCCCAACTTGATTAATGGGTGAAAGCGCTAAGTTATTCCGTACTGCATTTATACGTATGCTTCTTTAAGCTCGCAATTACTTTGTTCATCGTGCATACAGCTGCAGTCATCGCACTTGGGTTATCCTGCCGTCAGGCGGGTCCTCGGTCGGCCGAATTCCAAAGTCTAGGTCCGGCGTCGGTTGTCGTCGCGTCTTCCCTGATGTCAGTGCGGCAGGGGTATAAAAGAGGCAGCCGATGCCATTTTCTTCAGTCTTTCTTGTCGCACGGTGCCCGAAGCAGAAGCAGTTTGCAAGTGCCGGTCGGCCAGCTCCTGAGATTTGCGAACAGTATTTCAGCCAAAGTCTTCTTTAAAGCTAAGTACCCCGTTGGGGAAACTTTTCTTGCCTCATACTGATGTCAGACAAAGTTAATAATTGCATTTCTTGTGGGAAGCAAATACCGCATAAGGATTTCCACTCTTTCTGTATACCTTGCTTAGGGCCAGACCATGACGTCTCGGCCTGCCGTTTTTGTGCTAGGTTCAACAAGCGCACTATTAGGTGCCGGGCGGAGTTGGCCCTTCATTATTTTGGCAAAAAATGTAATTATATTATGTCGTCGGATACACCGACGCCAGTTTTAGGCAAAAGACGCAAAGACAAGGACTGACATCCGAGGTCTGCACCGAGTACTGAGACCACGCTTAGGCCGACTACCGGTTCTCCGGTTCTCAGCGAGGCGCCTATGCAGCCCCTGACTACCGATGAAACTATTTTACTGGTGACTTCAGTACCCGAGGTCGCAGGTTCCTCTGTCTCCATTCCCACTGCAGATACTGACGCCACTCTTGGCGGGGAAACCAAAAATTTAGTGAGGCCTGCCATTTCTGAAGGCGTCTTCAGGCCTACCACCTTCTCTAGTAAATCCTTCACTAAATCTAAAGCTGCAATGAAAAACTAAAAAACAGGGTCCTCAGACCTCCTCTCCAGGCCCCATGCCTAAAAAACAGATGCTTAAAATGGCTGAGGATTTGATAACTCTCATCAGGGGTTCTCAACTCCCCTCAGACAAAAGACCCAGATTGGAGGAAGACTACCCTTCCTCAGACCAGGCTTCTATTATCTGAGACCATTCTGAGGACCAGGATTACGTCTATTCCCCTTTCGAAGACTCTGATGTTGAGGAGTCTATTCCCTGGGTCCCCCCCCTCCCCCGAGGACTACTCTTTTGAGGAAACCCTGCATACTTTGAGAGAGTACTTCCACTGGGAAGGCCAAGATTACTCAGATTCCAAGAAAAGGCTCCGGGAATTTCTACTGCTCCCCCAGCATAGGCCCTTGGCTATCCCTCCTGTTTTAGATATTTTGGATGATGTGTACGCAGAAGCCAGTCTTAATCCAGACTCTCTACCTCCAGCCCCTGTTAAACCAGACAGGTATTACCGGGTTCCTGATTCTCACCAGTTCCTTTATAAAAGCCATACTGCTGACCCAGAAACAATTTCACAAGGTCCCAAGGGGATTAAGGCCTCTACTGCTAAAAACCCTTTACCTTCAGAGAGAGATTCCAGAGCATTAGAAAGGTGGGGGAAAAAGGTGTATACATCAGCCACTTTAACCATGAGGGCATTAAACTGTCAATTCCATATGTTAAAGTACCAACAGTTTTTGTTATCTCAGCTGAAAAACAAAACAAACAGAACAACCAGATTTGAAAGAGTTGCAGGATTTGTTGCATGGAGCGGAGCAAGTGGGTAAACATACCTTGCAGTGTGGTTTTGATGCTTTAGAGGCCTCTTGTAGAGCTGCTGTCATGGGGTCTGTCATACGTAGACATGCTTGGCTCAAAGAGCAAACCTTACCAGATCATGTCAAAGCAAAATTATTAAATGCACCACTTCAAAAAGATGTATTGTTCGGTGTTAAAGCTGAGGAGGTACTAAAGAAAATGGAGAAAAAAGCGAAATCTATGCAAACAGTTAAAGATTTCTTGCAGGTGCAGCCTCCACGCTTCACCAGAAACTGGCCTTCAAAAAATTGGTCCTTTCCAGCCACGGACAGACCTCAAAGGGGCAGATACAGACGCCCAAGGGGTAGAGGACAACCTCAAGGAACTTACAGAGCTAGATGGTGGCAGTCACCAACCCCAAGAGGTGGAGAAGATAGACCACAGTCATTTAGAAAGCATACACAATGACTTCCCCCTATGCCTGCCAAACAAGGCTATAATGGCAGCACCTTTGGGTGGAAAACTGGCCTTATTTTCAAAAAACTGGCACATTGTTACAAAAGACAAATGGATTCTGGACATTATAGACAGAGGCTACAGGTTCCACTTTCACACCCTTCCAAAAATGAGAGGCATGCCAAACCTGCCACAAAACCAATGGGCAGAGGCACAAAGACAAATTTCCACTCTCATGGATATGAAAGCAATTCAAGAGGTACCTGCAAAAGAACAAGGTCAAGGTTTTTATTCCAGGCTATTTCTGGTACCAAGGAAGGGTAAAGATTGGAGACACATCTTAGACCTATCTATCGTAAACACATATCTAGAGGTGCCAAAATTCAAGATGCTCACATTACAGCAGCTTCTTCCCATGCTGGGCAAGGAGTCTTGGCTGGTAATGTTGGACCTCAAGGAGGCATACCTGCATGTCCCTATCAGACAAGATTGCAGAAGATACCTCAGATTTCTTGCAGGTTCAACCCATTACCAATTCTCTGCATTGCCCTTTGGCTTATTTACTGCACCCAGAGTGTTTATGAAATGCCTGGCATCAGTAATTGCTTTCTGCACACAACAAGGAATACAAATCTACCCATATCTAGACGACTGCCTGATCCAAGCGGACAAAGGACATTCTATTGCAGCATCTGGCGTTTGTAATAAAACTGTTAAACTACCTGGGATATACAGTGAACAAAAAGAAATCAAAACTAATACCTTCTCAACAGATAATTTTCCTGGGTGCCAGCTTAAATACAACAACCCAGATGGCCTACCTCACGCCAGACAAACAAGGGCAACTGTCTCAATACTTCAACAGAATGGCAACTTTAACCAGACTAACTGCAAGGAAAGTCCTGCAGGCTCTGGGGTTCATGGCATCTTGCATCCTACTGATACCATGTGCAAAGCTGCATATGAGGAAACTACAATGGTACCTAAAAAAACTTATGGTCTCAACACAGCCACAGCTTGGAAACAATTATACCACTTATACCATGCCTTCAAAAGGAATTTTTGTGATGGGCTCAAGCATGCCAAAGAAACACAGGTCTCCCTTTCTGTTTACCACAAGCAACTCAAATCATCACAACAGACGCCTCAGACTACGCCTGGGAGCACACATGGCAGATCACTGCATTCAGGGGAAAATGGTCCCAAAAAGAGAAGCACCTACACATCAACCAAAAGGAGATGCTAGCCGTGCAAAATGCTCTTATGACCTTCAAAGACCTACTGCATCCAGGCCAGCTATTAATAAGGACAGACAACACCACAGTCATGTAGTACATAAACAAACCGGGAGGGACTCATTCATACCCCCTGTGCCTGCAAGCTATGACCCTGTGGAACACAGCACTGGAATAACAAATTCAACTACAGGCTCAATGCATGCCAGGGAAGGAAAACACACTGGCAGACAACTTAAGCAGAAATATGACAGGCCCACACGAATGGAAGTTGCATCCTCAAGTCTTCTCAAAGATAACTCCGGCATGGGGACAGCCAGACATAGATCTATTTGCTACCCACAGAAATTACCAGTTGGAAAATTGTGTTCAAGGACCTATCATCCACAGGCCTGGAAAGTGGACGCACTCTCTTTCAATTGGACAACATTGACAGTCTATGCCTTCCCGCCTCTTCCTCTACTGACCAAAGTTCTATTAAAAACCAGAGCAGACGGGCCACAAATTATTCTCATTGCTCCAGACTGGCCACAACAACACTGGTATCCTCTCTTAAAGAGCCTGTCACACTCACCACCATTGATCCTGCCTCTAGTTCCTCTTCTGTTGTCCCAGCACAACTACAAAACCCTTCACAGCCAGCTCAAAACCTTAAATCTAGCTGCATGGAGAATACCTTAATTTCCCAACAGATTCTCCTCTCCAAGGAGGTGCAGGATGTCATCTTGGAGGCCAGGAGACCCTCTACTAGAAAAACCTACTCCGCCAAATGGAAACGATTTTGTTCCTGGAATCAAGAAAAGGGCCAGAATCCTTGGGTAATAAATATACCTCAAATCTTACATTACCTAGCTGAGATGTTAAACAGTGGCCTTTCCTTCTCCTCCATCAAGATCCACGCTTCAGCCATTTCAGCACAATACAATACAGATCCTCCTTTATTCTCACATCCTCTATTAAGGCAGTTCCTCAGAGGGGCAAAAAATATAAACCCCCCATGGAAACCACCAGTCCCAGCTTGGGACCTCAACTTCGTATTGGAAAAGCTGACCCTGCCTCCCTTTGAGCCGGCTTCTTCAACAGAGCTACAGTACTTGTCGTGGAAAACAGCCTTCCTTCTGGCTATTACCTGAGCAAGGAGTTGTTCGGAGCTACAGGCCCTCATGGCTGTGCAACCATTCATCATTTTCCATCAGGACAGGGTTTCCTTACGAACCAACCCTACCTTCATGCCTAAGGTAGTATCCAGTGTAGCTTTGAATCAGACTATTCATTTGCTTACCTCTTATCCAAATCCACAGAACAAAGGAGAGAGGCTACTACATTCCTTGGACATTCACAGGCAACTTCGTTATTACTTGGACAGAACAAAGTCATTCAGGAAATCTGAGCAGCTCTTTGTGTCCTATGCTACAGGTGCTCAAGGAAAGGCTATTTCCAAACAGACCATTTCAAAATGGATAGCCCACTGCATACGCTTTTGTTATTCATTTCATGGAAAAGCAGTGCCTGTATACATCAGATCCCACTCCACCAGGGCTACAGCTACCTCTACAGCTTTCCTCAAGGGGGTCCCTACCAAGGACATTTTGGAAGCAGCTACTTGGAGTTCAGTGCACACTTTTTTTCCAAGCACTACCACCTTCCACTATACTCAAAATCTAGAGCGGGCTTTGCCACAGCAGTCCTGCAGGGCATCCTAGTCCCTCCTCATTCCACTTAGTTCCTACCACCCTTACTTAGCTTTGGGATTCTACCCAAGTGTGATGACTGCAGCTGTATGCACGATGAACATAGTACAGTTTTGTACCTACCATAAATGTAGATGTTCGAGTGCTCATACAGCTGCAGTCCAGGTTACCCTCCCTCCATCCCCTCTTAGGACAGGGCTTATGACAAACACCTTTATCATACAACCTATTTGGGGTATTTCTTTATGGTGTATTTGCTTGCAACTACTGTTTTGATTTATCTACATTGCATGTTTGCATAATATTATGTTTTGCCTTCCTTCTGGGGACACCTGACATCTGAGGCAAGAAAAACTGAAGAAAATGGCGTCGGCTGCCTCTTTTATACCGTTGCCGCACTGACGTCAGGGAAGAAGCGACAATCGACTCCAGACCTAGACTTTGGAATTCGGCCGACCGAGGACCTGCCTGGTGGCAGGATAACCCAAGTGTGATAACTGCAGCTGTATGAGCACTCGAACATCTACATTTATTGTAGGTACAAAACCGTACTTTTTTATTTGTTTAAGTGTATTGGTGCTGCTATCCATTGACGCTAGTCTATTAAAAGTTTGCCGATTCCTGAGAGCTGCCTTGGTTTGATTTTGCTAGTGTTTGTTGCTTAATTGATGTGCTTGGAGCTCTCCAGGATGCGTACTGCCATATAAAGATGGCCGGACCATCAAGGGATCATCTGCGCTTTTGGCTAGGAGCCAGTCACTTCCAGTTTTGAACTTTGCCCTTTGGCCTCACTACAGCCCCGAGAGTGTTAACCAAATGCATGGCAGTAGTCACGGCTCACCTGAGACGGTTTGGATTCGAGATGTTTCCATATTTGGAAGACTGGCTCCTCACTGCCACCACCAAGCATCAACTCATACAAGCAAGGTAGACAACCTTAGATCTTTGCAGTCGATTGGGGATTACTGTAAACTGGGGCAAATCTGCTCTACAGCCATCCAGATGTACCGTTTTTATAGGAGCAGATCTCGACACAGTTTCCATGACCATAAAACTTCCAACGGAAAGAGTGGTGAGCCTTCGACAACAAGTTCTGGACCTCCTCCCCAATCAGCTCCAGTTTCAGTTGTGCTCAAATTACTTGGGAGGATGAATGCAGCCATCATTGCCATACCGTTAGCCGAAATGCACATGCGGATACTGCAATGGCTTGTTTTCACACAGTGGTCTTATCAGGAACTTCCAATGTCTCCTCCCATTATAATAACAAAGTCATGCAAGAGGGATCTTCTTTGGTGGTTGACCTCTCCTCAGACCTCTCAAGTGACAGTAGGATGTCCTTTTGTTCTACCAACCCCTGTTGTCACTGTGACCACGGATGCCTCCCTGATGAGGTGGGGGGGGGCGTTTTCAGGGAAGGACAGTCCAAGGCACATGGGAGAATCACTAGGCTCATCTGCATATCAATGTCCCAGAGATGAGAGCGGTACTTCTAGCATTGCGGTCCTTTCAAAACTTTCTTCCTCTAGGGACTATTGCAATACAGATGGACAACATGTCAGTGGTCTGGTAAATAAACCGGGAGGAACCAGATCATACCCCTTACGTCGAGAGGCCCTGAGAGTATGACAGTGGGCGATGTCCACCCAGTGCTTTCTGATAACAATGCACATCCCGGGGAGGTCCAGTGTGATAGCGGACAAGTTGAGCAGAGCAGTTATGTTGCCTCATGAGTGGTCCCTGAACGAAGTAGTAGTGGAAAGGATATACCGCAGATAGGGCCAGCCTCGCTGCAGCTCTTTGGCAACCCCCACCAACACCAAATGCAGCAACTACTTTGTCCTGGTCCCAAACTCAGGGGATACCCCAAAGGATGCACTTGTACACAGTTGGCCCCTGGGACGTCTTTATGCCTTTCACCCATTTCCTCTGATACCCAAATTCCTTCAGAAAGCCAACACTCTGGGAAGGACCATTATCCTAATAGTCCCTTACTGGCCTCGTCAAATTTGGTTCCCCTTTCTGCAGCCTCATCTACTGGAAGAACCATGGATTCTGGACCCAGTTCCAGATCTTCTGATGCATTCATCAGGGGCTCTTCATCCTGCAATTCATACCCTGAAGTTGACAGCTTGGCTGCTCCAGTTCCACAAATAGCCAGGCTCCACAATTTATCACCTGCAGCACAGAACATCCTAATCTCTTAAAAATCTTCTTCCAGGAAACTATACCTTAGCAAGTGGAAAAGATTTTCCACATGGTCATCAAATAGTGACCCATATATGGCTTTGCTTTCTTCCATTTTAGAGTTTAACTAAACTGTTTCATGAGGAGTGGCTGCGGCAAGCGTTGGTGTTCAATTGGCAGCAATTTCTGATTTTCATATTGGTGATAAACAGACTCCCATCATGTTACACAGACTTTCTAATGCCTTCCTTAAGGGTACTATTCACTTGAGACCACCTATTAGAACCCCATCTGCTCCGTGGAATCTGAATTTTGTGCTCTCACGGATCATTTTACCTTCCTTTGAAACTGCATCATCCTGCGATTTGAAATCCTCATCATGGAAGACCATTTTCCTAGTAGCTATTACTTCTTTTCAAAGAATTTCGGAATTACATGCCTTGTCCATCAAAGTCCCATACTTGATTTTTCATAATGACAGAGTAACTCTGAGAACAAATCCTTCATTCCTACCCAAGGTTTATTCTGAAACAAATCTCAACCAGACTATAGAATTACCTGTGTTTTTTCCCAAATATACAAACAAAATGGAACACATGCTGCACAAACTTGGTCCATAGGCAACTTCGATTCTATTTAGACAGGACTAAGGACTTCAGAAAGTTGGAGCAGCTTTTTGTCTCCTTTTTCAGATTCAAAGAAGGGTACTCCGGTGGTAAAAAACACTTTGTCAAAATGGTTGTCAGATTGTATTTCTTTCACATACAGGTCAACTCACATGGCACTAAATGATAAAGTTAAGGCACACTCAACCAGGTCGGTTTCCACATCTTCAGCCTTTCTAGCAAGGCTGCCTATAGATACCATTTGTGCAGCAGCCACATGGTCCTCACTTCATACCTTTATTACTCATTACAAATTGGATAGGACCTCCAGGGACAGGGCCTCCTTTGGTTCTATGGTTCTGAGGAATATACTTCCATGAGCCACTCAAGGAGATGGTGCTTGGGACGCTAACCCATCAGTGAGAATGAAGGTGAGGTAGAACAACTTCACATGAACGTTATGGTGAGTACATAACTTCTTTATGTAAGTTGTTCATCTCACCTTCATTCTTATGTCCCACCCACCAACCCCCTACCTTTAAAGTCTTGAGGGCCGGGAAGTTCAGACAAATCTTAGTGATGTTTTGTACTTATCCACTGTATTCTTATTTCAATATCTATGTACTTTAGTTATCTATATGACTGGGCAAACAAGATCTGAGAGAAGCACTATTGCATCATTGGATAGGGAGTAGGCCATGAGCTGTTTGAAGACCTTGAGCTTCAGCATCTGGCCGAGTTGGAGCAGAGGATTGGCTCTGATCCCATCTGTGAGAATGAAGGCGAGATGATCAACTCGCATGGAACGTTATGGTGAGTACATAACTTTTTTTCATATTGAGGTACCAATCACATATAGGCTGCTGATATGTCTGAACTTTGAGAAAGATGTACAAACAGTTGCCAGTCTATTACAAAAGTGGAGAAAAATTGCTCCGTTTACCTGCAGATGTGCCAAGGATTAAATTATTTTCCTGTCTGTCCACTGCATCATTGGTATGTTGTGCTTGGCTGAATAGTCTGCTCTGTATGGAAAGTGTTTTGAGTAACATAATTATGAATGACTTTAATGCATGTTTTGGCGTCATATCCAGTATCTTTGGGTACCACGCGATGACCGACAGAATATCCTTCAGTCTTTGCCGCATGGTCCCATTTCGAAGCAGTTTGCCGCGCGCCGAAACGTATAAAAGATGCATGAAAACCGGAGTTTCAGGAGTCTTGTGCCTCAGCTGGGTTCGGATGTCAGAACATACCTTGTTTTCTGCTTTCAGTATTTACCGGATGTCGATGAATTGAATAAAGGTATTTCTGCTTGGAAACAGCCTGGAAGAACATTTTGTTTTTTGCTGCCTCAGTATTTTCCACCACAACGCGAAAATGGTTGCCGCTTCTTTTGTGGTTTAACAAACGACTATTAGGAGGAGTTAGAACTGTGCCAGGTTAGTGAGCCCTTGAGTTGTAATTATAAGGGTAATTTTGTGAAGCCTAGGTTTCCTCCAAGCAGCAAGGAGAAAACAGGCAGTTTGTGGCTGAGGAACCGCGTCGTAGGATGCCCCATGGGTGTTGCTCAGGGCTCGAGGTCTTCTTCCTCCAACTGCCGGAGTCCCAGGCAGTCCCTAGGGTTGAGGAACCGCAGTCCCGGACGCCGGTTCTCCCAAGGCTCAGTGGAGCCTCTGTTTGTTCTTCTCCTCTCTTGGACAGGCAGAAATTCCTTCTGTTGCCAAATGCCTAGCTTCTCAGGCCATTTCAGGCAGGCAGTGGGAGCTCCTATGATTTCAGGTTTCCCTCCTAATACAATGATTCTGAGTCATGCAGAATCCTTGATAGAGCCTAGGAAACAGCCTTCAGTGGGGAGATTTTGAGGTAAATCTAGTTTGAGGAGTTTCTTAAGTGTGGAAGAGATTTGACAGCTATGATGTGGATTCCTTTTCTGAGTTGAGAGATTCCTCTGATTCGTGAGGGGATACTTTTCTCTCCTACAGAGAGCACTAGAGGATTTCTCCTGCTTTTATTTGCATCTCCAGAAGGGAGCACTTCCTCAGTTCTTGCCTCTGGGAGTTGATCCAGGTTTGGGCTGTTTCCACTATGTATTTTCTCCTTTCAGACTTGGGAAGGCATGCTGCCCTGCTTCCTGACTGGTGACTCTTGCTCTTTTGCAAGGCTTAAGCTATTTAGGACAGTTTTGCCTCCTGCCAGTAGGCTAAGCCTGATAAAGAGTATGTGGGCGAAGTAGAAATAAATATTCCAGTCCTGAAAAAAGTAAAAAGACCCAGAAACTATTTCTCCCAGAACCCAAGTATGTAAAAGCTCTGTGGTTAAAAACCTGGATTGTCAGTTTCCTATGTTTAAGGCCTTTGGATAGGCTTTTGGACCTAGTGTATACTCTGTTAATCAGAATTATGAGCTTTCTTTGTCAGTTTAATTAGCTGGTGGTGGATGTGGAAACCTTCTTTCAGTGTAGAAATTCTAGGGAATGCTTTTTTGTGAAGGTATTGAGGTGGAAAAGCATTGGATTTGGTCTATGTCTGGAAATCTAAGGTGGATTCTTTGGACTGTGGTTTTGAGCTGAGCATGTTAAGACAAGGATTTTGGATGCTCCTTTTAGCTGTTCATGGTTTGCATGGTGATTTTGGATGCTCTTTACAGTAAGCATGTTACATGGTTGTTTTGGATGCTCCTTGTTAAAGAAAATGTGTGACTTTGGTCTACTTGTAAGTTTGCTTAAGAAGACTGGCAGGTGCAGCTTCCATGTAGCAAAACTGTCAAAGATTTAGTTAGGTGCAAACGTGGAGGGGTAGAAATCAAAGTTCTTTAGGCCTAGAACAGGAGTTTACCTGTCCAGACCTAGAGGTAGGTCTAGGGGTCAGCCCTACAGGCTCATAGTTCTTTAGGCCTAGAACATCAGGTTCAGTCACCAGACTTCTTAACAGGAGGCCTTTGGGGAAGACTGTCTCTTTCAAAGAAAATTGTTCTTCAATTACTCAAGACACTCGGGTGGCAGCCCTTTCAAAGAAGACTACAGATTTCAAAGAAATAGACATTTAATTACTCAAGACGCCTTCAAGACTTGATATCAAGAAGAAATTTCAAGTTACCAAGCAAGTTTCCATACAATGCCCCATAGGGTCCTTGCCAGAGAAAGTGTCTCAGACAAATTTAAGTAGCTTTCAAAGGCTTTTTATTCAGCCTTCACATAGGGCCATTCAAAAGCCCAATTTTTCAGAGTGGGCCTAGCACTTTTACTTCAGAGGGGTTCCCACCAAAGAAGGGAACTCGTGGCTAGGATTTCTTTCTTTAGAGTTCAAGATTTCTGCCAAGATGTTGTTTGGAATCTCATTTTTACAAGAGCACTGGCCTCTATTCTGGAAAGTAACTTGTTATCTATGTTTAGATCTCAAGGTTGCTTCTATTCATGTGCCTATTGGTTTGGCTGGCATTCAAGGCTTCCAAGCTGAAATTCTTCAAGGTTCTGCATCTGCTGTGCCCTTATCTTCTCTTGGTTGTGCATCAAAATTTCACTTACTTGGAATACTTCTTGATTTTTACTTTCAAAAACAAGGAATTCAAATACTGACTGTATGAATCTGACACGTTTGATTCTGCTAAAGAAAGGTGTACTTACAGCGCTAAGCAGTCCAGGAATGTAGGTATGGCTGACCCGAAATAAAGTTCTGTACCCTAAATAAGAGCAGCATGTTTACCCTCAAGACAAGTGCTTTCACAGCCAGTCACTGAATACAGCAACTATCACAAACCTTTGCAGAGTCTGATGAACAAAAGAGTCTCACACTTTACTTCCATCAGCTATCTAGAGTCCTTGCACTTACTTCCATCAACAATTCTTAATAGGATTATACTCCGGTATATCTTCTCACTGGTGGACAGCACTGCCAGGGATTTGTATGAGGAAGCTACAAATGGTATCATAGACATTCTGGTGCTGGTAATTTTGACACCGTCATTCAAATACTACAATGGTAAAAGGAATTTCTGAATGCCACCTAACTGGAGGGAAAACAAATTCTTCTCCGTGGCCCTATGCTCATCTAAAAGGAAGGGAACGACATGGACTCCACATTGCAGACAATGAAAGTCTAAACAGACAACATCTACAAGACAACAGCTCTGCATGATCAGACAAAAAGAGGAGATGTTGGGGCAGTCCAGTGGCATTAGTTGGATAGGAACAGCTTTCAAGGCAGCACACAGCATACAGCAGGTGCAACCCCACACATGTAACACAACACACATGCAAGCAGACAACAATTCTTATCCAGGGCAAGGGTTGATTATAACCAAGGGGACAACTAACTAGATTCTGCTTGCTTCTAACAGGCTCTTTTCAGGATCCTTCTCAAGTGCAGCACAGAACTCCTTAGCAGATGTGTTAAGCAGTGGAATCATGATTCTTCATGTGTCACAGAAACTGAGAAACTGACAGTGGAAAACTGACCTCCAGATGGGAATCTGTTACACCCTGTCACTACCAGCTTCTCCACTAAATGTTCCAGCTGCCAAAGTATTGCACCAGCTTGGAAGTGACAGCTGTCTGTCTGGATGCAAAAACTTTCTCATGGATGTTTTCCACTACAGACAGCTTCTTCCAAAGGTACTATTAAGGTCAGACAAGACAGGCCAAGGATGATTTTATAAGGGCCAGGTGGCCCCGCCCAGTACTGGGTCGCTACACTCAGATAGGCCTCTCAAACGGGCCTCTGCAAAGAATTACCTGGCCTTTACCTCTCATCTCCTCAGAAGGGCTCTCATCTGCTCATCATCAAGCTTCCTCTTCATCTCAATCTGCTCAACATATTCTGTGTTGAAACACATTCAGCCTCTGAAACACACAAGGTCTAAACTTCCTCAATTATTTTTTAAATAACAAGGCCTGAGTTAGCTGCCTGGCATGCATGAGAATAAATGAAGGAATTTTTATTTTTTAGTACAGCAGAGGATGTTAAGGAGTACAGGAGATGATTGTGGAGCTTCAATTGGCTAATTATCAATATCTCACAAATTATTGATTCTCTTCCATAAAGATTCATGCTGCAGCAATTTCAGCTCACTATGATTGCTGAAAGACCTTGTTTTAGCATCTTTTGTGCTGTTTTTTAGGCAAGGGGTTAAAGATAAGGCAAAAGAATGAGCTCCCCTGCACGTGAGCTCCTACCCTTTGTGTTGGAAAACTTACTCTACAACCTTTGTTTGACTACTGGCTAGCTGACAATGACTGCTGAATTTCATGGAAGACTGCATGATAGTATTATTTTCTGTTGAAGACATTTGCAAGAAGGGTTGCATAAGGGTCTTATCTGAGTTTTTCTTTTTTGACATAAGGACAGGGGGGGGTATTTGCACATAACTAATCCTTCCTTTTATGCCTATTTTTTTTCTAGTAAATTTAAGCCACCAATTCATTTTTTTTGCTTTTTGCAGATCCTCAAAAAAAATTTTTGCAGATTTGCACACACAAGTAGATGTACACACATTGCGTTATTATTTGAGCAGGAGGAAATTTTAGGCAGTCTCTCGTTGTTACTTGTTTCTTTTGCTTTGTTTCTGAGGGGCAAGGCAGCCTGTAAAACTTCAAACAAGGCTGTGGATTGGCTTTTGCATTGCATTTTTGTATTTGTCATTCCACCAAGGAGATTCCAGGGAGGCTGGGAAGGGGATTCCTCCAGGCTGGCTACTCAACAGCATTTCTAAGGGCAAGGGGGTAATGATATTCTTCTGCAAGGTTCTGGAATTTTGGAGTTACTTGCATAGCACCTTCTAGGCATTATCACCTTCCTATATACCTCTAAGACTAGGGCTTTGCCACCACTGTTTTTACAAGGCATGTTGTCAGCTCCTGCTACTTCATCATAGCCTGCTGCCCCTTACCTGGCTTTGGGATTCTACCCAATAGTCAGGACTGCAGCAATGGAAGGCGAAGAACATAGGCTAGTTTTGTACCTACCATAGTAATGTAGATGTTCGAGGATGCCTGCAGTCCAATCCCTCCTCCCTTCCCTCCTTTGTGGGTGGTTGTGTATGTGTAGGTACATTTTTATGCTTATATTTTATATATATATATATTGTTGTATATATTATACATGTTTTTGTGTGCAGGTTTTTTTGGGACTTGTCTTTTGGGTCTGACATCTGGGCCAAGAAAGACTGAGGATATGCGCGGAGTCATGCATTAGAGTACCCTGGGACACTCACGTCAGTCTAATGCGCCTGACCGACGCCAATCTTATGGTATTATTTCGGGCCTGGGCGGATGGACTATACCCAATAGTCAGGACTGCAGCAATGGAATCCTCGAACATCTACATTTATGGTAGGTACAAAACTGTACTTTCTCATATTTCCTTTTTTTCTGTCTGTTAATTCACAAGTATTTTCAAGAACTGGAGAAAAAAGAAACTGCTTTTCGACATGTTTTATGTCTCTGTAGAGTCTTTCAGTGGTTCTCTGCCAGAGTACAAGGCACCCTTTATATAATAGGGAAACATTTTCTCAGACTTCCTTTGATTGGTGGTTGAATAGGTGAAGCTATTAAGAACTTTTCCATAAGAGTGTGTACAGTACAGCAGCTAGAACCTTCCCAGGCTGGCAGAGTACACCTTCCCATCAGTGTACCTCTCTTTTGGTCTCCAGCTCTTAAAATCATAGAAAAATACAAGGCAGGTGGACTCTGGCAGTTTACACTTTGCTAGTATTCCTTCCTTAGACCTTGCCTCCTTTCTCAAGGAGCAACAGGGCAGTCCTTTCAGGGGTGAATTTGTGAATAGCCATCCAGTTGTTTAACTCCTTTTTGAAGGAAGATCGTGTACCACATTGCTTAGTTCAGAGTGGAAGTTTTTTTCCAGAGAAGGGGCAAGTGTGTTGTGTATCAAATCTCTCTCTCTCTCGCTCTGTCTCTCCACAATGTTTTATTTGCTGATGCAAGTTTATAATTCCATGGTTCTAGTATTGGTGGGGAGAAGCAAAAGGTCTTGAACTACAGGATCCACAATGAGCCCAAAAGACAAAGCAAAGATCTCCCCTATGGAGTGTATAGGACAATGCTTCCAGCCTGTCTTGGTAGCCTTTTTTAAGCCTGTGATATTTTTAGTTTGGAATCTCTGTGGTTGCTCCAGTTACTTTGTGCTTACTAAAATGCATCTCAAAGGGGGCATTGTATTCAATAATAGGACTGATCAGTGAGGAATACAGAGGGGTAATAACCTTCTTGGATCTAAATAGAATACCTTGCTATACTAAATAAAATTCCTAACCACTGTTGCACTGTGATGGTCTAAGGCAAGGAAATTACCTACCCATATTCCAAGTTCTTTCACCATACTTTCATTTTGAGTTGAGGTGCAGTCTGTACTGTAAGATGAATAAAAGGTTTTTTTTTTACTATGCAATGATATTGCACTTTTTAGCATTTAGTTTTAACCCATTTTTTAGTACAGTTGTTGAATTCTGAGCTCCTGTTGGAGTTTCTGCACATCAGTGGAAGACTTGAGGGTGACACCAAGTTTATCAAGCTTGGTTAGCCAGACATCCCATTTGTGATTTGGAAATCAGCAAAGTAGATGCTGAATAGTAAGGTTCCATCACGAGCCCTGAAGTGTACTACTGGTTATAGGTTCATAGGTGTGTACTATAGTAATGGCCCCGGAGCATTTACAAGCCTAGCCCATAGGATTACCCAGGCATTGCGCCACCCGACCTTAGTTCCTAGTACCTCTGTCAAGTAGAGCCACTGGAGTGATCCCTGGGGTGAATTTTCTATTTCCCATCAACTCATCAAGATTTCTCTTGGAGGGCCAGTGAGGTGCTCTGCTTGACATGTATGGGGAAGTCTCTGACATATAATGTGCAGTCTCTGGGTTATGAACCTTTCCCTCCAGCATGTTCTGTTGATTGTGGGCACAGTGGTGCAGTGGTTAACATTGTCACCTCACAGCAAGAGGTTCTCCGGTTCGATTCTCGGCTGGGGTGCCTTCTGTGTGGAGTTTGCATGTTCTCCCTGTGTTCGCGTGGGTTTCCTCCGGGTACTCCGGTTTCCTCCCACATTCCAAAGACATGCATCTGGAGCATTTCTCCCCGGGCCTCCGCTGAAAACAGGCTCTGTGGAACCTAGTCGGACATTCCCGGTCAACAAATGTAAATAAAAAATAAAAAATTGTGGTAATGAGATAAGGTCTCTGGAGCGTGTGGTGAGGAAGGAGTGGGATTCCTTTAGATGTAGCATTTCTAACAGAGCTGGGTCAGACATGGCTTTGTAAGTCGAGCAGAGATTGCCTCTAAGTAGGCGATGTGAGACGGAGAATAGCTGGAGTTTTTTGAGTCTGTCCTCTGTCCATATAGGACAAGTGTTTAAGACCTAGGATCCTCTTTGTGACGTACTTTTGTGGCCTCTCCAGTTGTTGCACGTGTGTAGTGAGGTACATGCCAAATGGGGCATTGTACTCGATGATTGGCCTAATGAGGGAAGAGTAGAGGGAGACAATGACCTCTTTCTTCCTGGATGCAAAACCGTTAGTAATGAGATGTGCCACATAGAAGGACTTTCTGACCACAGTGGCAATGTGGTGGTCAAAAGAGAGGTTGCTGTCAACCTATGTTCCTAGATATCTCAACGCCTTCTGTGTTCAGTAGACTACCATCAGTGTGGTAATTCAAGGGAACAGGGTTTTTCCCAAAAGGGATGACACATTTTTTGGCATTGAGCTTAAAGCCATGGCTCTGACACCAGTCATTGGTCTCATTGAGGCCTTTCTGTAGGATGTCAGCATCACTTGGGGAGTTAATAGCTCCCAACTTGCAATAGTCTGCTAACTTTGCCAGCCAGAGGCCCTTTGTGTTGGCCTGGACTTCAGAGAAGTAGATACCAAACAGGAGAGGACCCAGGACCGAACCCTGTGGGACTCCACTCTTGACTGGTCGACAGTCTGACTTGGAGTTAGCTACTTTCACACTGTGGGTTCTGTCTGTGAGCCAGTTTGCAACCCACCTAGTGATGTAGGAGTTGATGCCTAGCTTAGTGAGTTTTTCTATGATTCCTGAGTGGGGAATAGTATCAGAGGTCTTGACCAGATCAAGGTAGGCTGTATGAACCACCTTGCCTTCATCCACAGCTCTGGTGACTGAGTCAAAGAAGTTGACCAAGTTGAGCAGGCATGATCTACCCTTCACAAAACCAAACTGTTTATGATCCAGAGTTTGGAAATTCCCTTTATCCTTGTTTGTTAGGTTGATGATGATGCGTTACATTGCTTTGCATATCAGACTCCTCAGGCTAATAAGGCGATAGTTCCCGGGGTGTGTAGTTGCTCCTCCCTTGTGGAGAGGGATGACTGTAACAGTGCGCCATTCGGTAGGGACAAAGCCTGAGGTGAGGCTGCGATTGAACAGGGCACACTGGTGAGGTGCCAGTTCATAGGTAGGTACTAGACTATTGGCCTTAGGGCTTATATAAGCCTAGCCAAAAAGGTACCCTGGCTTTTGCCACCCAAGAAAATTATTTTCCTGTGCCCCTGTCGAGCAGAGCCACAGAAATGATCCCCGAGGTGAATTTCCTATCTCCCATCCAATCATCAAGATTTTTCTTGAAGAGTGCTAATGAGGAGCTTTGTTCGATATAGATAGATTCCTGTCCCAGAGACTTCCCATACTCTGGAACAAACTACCTATCCCTCCAGCATGTTCTGTTTATTGTGGTGACAAGGTTTAGGTCCCTAGAGCGTGTAGTTTGGAGGGATTGGGATTTCTTTCAGTGGAGCATGTCCAACAGCTCCGGGTTTGACATAGCTTTGTATGTTAGGCAGAGATCGCCTCTGAGTAGGCAATATGCGACGGAGTAAAGCTGGAGTTTTTTGAGCTGGTCTGCGTAGGGCATCTGTTTGAGGCATATAATCTTCTTTGTGAGGTATTTCTGTGGCCTTTCCAGTTGTTGTAGATGTCTTGTGAGGTACATACCAATAGGGGCACTGTATTCTGTAATGGTTCTAATGAGTGACTAGTAGAGGGGAACAATGACATCTTTTTTCTTGGATGAGAAACATTTTGTGAGGTGTGCCACGTAGAAGGATTTCTTGACTACTGTGGCGATATGATTATCAAAGGAAAGACTACTGTCCACCTGTGTCCCAATGTCTCTTGTCACACTTTCGGTGTTAAGTAGACTACCACCTATGTGGTAGCTCATGGGTACAGAGTTTTTATCAAAAGGGATGACAATGCACTTTTTGGCATTGAGCTTGAGGCCATGGCTTTGACACCAGGCATATGTCTCAGTGAGGCCCTTTTGTAGGATGGTCCACATTGTTAGGAGTTTCGATTATGGCTCCTAGTTTGCAGTCATCTGCAAACTTCATTAGCCAAAGACCTTCTGTGTTAGCCTGTACTTCATAGAAGTAGATTCCAAACAGGAGAGTACCCAGGATTGAACCCTGTGGTACTCCACTTGTCACTGGTCTGAAGTTGGATTTGGAGTCTGCTACTTTCACAGTGTGGGTTCTGTCAGTGAGCCAGTTGACAACCCATCTTGTGACGCAGGGATTTATATGTAGTTTAGTGAGTTTATCTATAATTCCAGAGTGGGGGATGGTGTCGAAAGCCTCAACGAGATCTAGATAGGCTGTGTGAACCACCTTACCCTCATCTACAGCTTTGGTGACTGCTTCAAAGAAGTCTGTCAAGTTTAGGAGACATGGTCTGCCTTTTACAAACCCGAACTGGTTGGGGTCCAGAGTTTGGAGATTACCAATGTCACTGTTTTAAGTTCCATAATGATACGTTCCATAGCCTTGCATACCAGATGATTGCAAACTAGGAGACATAGGGCCTCACTGAGACAGATGCCTGGTGTCAAAGCCATGGTCTCAAGCTCAGTGCCAAAAAGTGCATTGTCATCCCCTTTGGTAAAAACTCTGTACCCATGAACTACCACATAGGCGGTAGTCTACTTAACACCGAAAGTGTGATGAGACCTTGTGTCACAGGTGGACAGTAGTCTCTCCTTTGATAATCACATTGCCACAGTGGTTAGGAAATCCTTCTACGTGGCACACCTCATCACAAAAGGTTTCTCATCCAGAAAAAAAAGTCCTTCTTCCCCTCTACTCATCACTCATTAGACCCATTATAGTGTACAATGCCCCTTTTGGTATGTACCTCACAAGACCTCTACAACAACTGGAAAAGCCGCAAAAATACCTCACAAAGAGGATTACTGGCTTCAAACAGATGCCTTACCAGACAGTCTAAAAAAACTTCAGCTTTACTCCGTCGCATATCGCCTACTCAGAGGCGATCTCTGCCTAACATACAAAGCTATGTCAAACCCAGAGTTGTTGGACATGCTCCACTTAAAGCAATCCCAGTCGCTCCAAGCTACACGCTCTAGGGACCTAAACCTCGTCACCACAATAAACAGAACATGCTGGAGGGATAGATTCCTGTCCCAGAGACTTCCCATAGTCTGAAACAGACTACCTATCTATGTCAAACGAGCTCCTCATTAGCACTCTTCAAGAAAAATCTTGATGATTGGATGGGTAATAGGAAATTCACCCCGGGGATCACTTCTGTGGTTCTGCTTGTCAGGGGTACAGGAAAATAATTTTTTTGGGTGGCGAAAGCCAGGGTACCTTTTTGGCTAGGCTTGTATAGGCCCTAGGGCCAATAGCCTAGTTCCTACCTATGAAATTCACTGGCAGGTGACCTAAGCAGAAACCTCATGGACCTACACGAGTGGAAACTGGAGCCAAAGATATTCAACCTTTTGAGAAACAAACGGGGGAATCCAGAGATGGACCTGTTTGCCTCCCCTCAGAACTACCAATTGGACAAATTTGCCCTGTCCTTCACCTGGGAAAGCCTCTTAGTTTATGCCTTTCCTCTTCTGCTTCTCCTCTTGAAAGTTCTGCTAAAGATCAAACCAAGGACAATACTGATTGCACCAGATTGGCCATGCCAGCACTGGAACCCCCTCCTGCGCAGTAGGTCACTGCTGGAACCATGGCACCTGCCTCAGACCCCTTCCCTGCTGTCCCAACAGGAGGGCAAGATTCTGCACCCTCAACTTCAAACCCTGAACCTTGCAGCCTGGCTAATTCCTTGAGCTCTCCAATAACATACCTCAGTATGCAGGTGCTAGATGTCATTCTGTAGGCAAGGAGGCCTAGTACTAGAAAATCATATGCTGAAAAGTGGAAAATATACTGTTCCTGGAGCCAGACTAAGGGGATGAGCACAACAGTGCCCAGCTTACTGCATATTCTTCAGTACTTAACCGAGATGCTCCACAAGGGCCTTTCCTTCTCGTCAATTAAAATTCATGCCTCTGCCATTTCAGCTCATTATAATACTGAACCACCCCTCTTCTCTCGCCCCCTGCTAAAACTAAAACAATTCCTCAGAGGGGCCAAAAATGTAAGACCACCCAGGAGAGCCCCAACTGCAGTCTGGGACCTTAACATTGTATTGGAAAAGCTCATTCTACCACCTTTTGAGCCAGATGCAACTGCAGAGTTGAAATTCCTTTCTTGGAAAACAGCCTTCCTTCTAGCCATCACTTCAGCAAGAAGTCTAAATTACAGGCCCTCATGACAGTGGAGCCATTCATCATCTTCTATGCAGACAGGGTGTCCCTCAGGACCAATCCTTCCTTTATGCCCAAGGTGGTGTCTAGTGTGGCCCTTATTCAGTCCATTCATTTGCCTACTTTTTTCCCAAATCCACAAAACAAAGGAGAACGAATATTGCACTCTTTTGATGAGCACAGGGAAATTGGATTTTATGTGGACAGGACTAAGCCGCTCGGAAAATCTGAACAGCTGGTAGTTGGCTTTGCTGCAGGGGCAGAGGGGAAGGCCATTTCAAAGCAAACCATTTCTAAGTGGATAGCCCATTGCATTCATTTCTGCTATAAGCACCATGGAAATCCTACCCCACAGGGGATAAGATCACATTCCACCAGGGCTGCATCTACCTCTACAGCCTTTCTCAGAGGTGTCCCTACCAGGGACATCCTAGAAGCTGCTACCTGGAGCTCTGTACATACCTTCACCAAGCATTACCACATGCCTAATTTTCTAAATGCAGAGCTGGTTTTGCCACTGCAGATGTTCTTTGTGTTTCACTTTTGCAGTCATCACAATTGGGTTATCTGCTTGCAGTAGTCCTCAGTCAACCTGACTATCAAAGTCATGGGTCCTGCGTCGGTTGCTGTCTCATCTTCTGTGACGTCAGGTAGTCGGGGGTATAAAGCATGCAGCCAACGCCATTACATCAGCCTTTCTTGTCATGCGGTGCCTGAAACAGAAGCAGTTCACAAGTGCCTGTCGGCCGACTCCTGAAATTTTCTTTTTCGAGTTTCCAAACCGAAGTCTTCAACTAAAGCTAAGTATCCCATTGGGGAAACATTTTCTTGCTCTAAACTGATGTCAGTAAAAGTCAATAATTGCATTTCTTGTGGAAAGCAAGTACCTCACAAAGATTTTCATTCGTACTGTATTCCTTGCCTAGGCCCTGACCACGATGTACCTCGCTGTCAGTTTTGTGCCTTATTTAAGCGACAAACTATTCGTTGTTGGTATGTTTACGCTTCTAAGTATTTTGGTACTCTGTTCATTTACCCAGATATGTCTTCGGTGAGCCATCCGACTACCTACATTCCGAAAAAATGCAAAGATAAAGATAGAGACAGGCCGCCTAGGTCCAAAGCTGCCGACAATGCTTCTCTTAAGCCAGTTGCCATTTCACCGGTACTCAGTGAGGCGCTTTCGCAGCCCCTGATACCCGCTACTTCAGATTCGCAGGCCTCTACAGAGACCCATTCGGAGTCCAGAATGCCGCGAGATGCTTCAACTGTGGAACCTACAGATGTCTCTACCTTGGATGGGTCCGGAGCCACTGCTCACACACTGGCTTCTGAGGGTGTATTCAGGCCTACTGACTTGCATATTAAACCAATGCCATCTTCCTCTTCAAGGCGTAAAACTCGAACTATGCCTAGAAAACCAACGCCCAGACAACATGGTCAGGCCTCTATGCCTAAAAAACAGATAAGAATTGCTGAAGACCTTTTTACTTTAATCAGGGGAAGCCGACCTTCCACCTCTGAGAGACCTAGGACTGAATTTGCTTATGATACTTCTGACCACTACGAGTACAACCTCCAAGATTTAGTAGGCGTTGGCCCTCTAAGAATTGGTCTTTTCCTGCCTCTTCCAGGCCTTCTCACTCCAAACCCAGAACCGGCAGAACACCCAGGCTTCAGTCCCAGGGTATGCACAGGACTAAACAGCGGGGGACTCCCACTTCCAAATCGGGGATTAGTAAGACTCCCCTGCCATGGTAAACCGTCTCAATGACTTAACTTTAAAACTTCCAAGCACTTCTCAACTGACTGCTCCTTTAAGGGGAAAGATTGCTCTACAGGCAAAAAAAAAATGGGAACTCATTTCCCAGGACAAATGGGTGTTAAATAGTTTCCGAAGGATACAGATTTCACTTCCATACGTTACCAACCCCAAACGGTTGGCTAGATCTACTCCCAAATCAGTGGGCAGAGGCTCAAAAGCAAGAACTCTCTCGTAAGCATAAAGGCTATTCAGACTGTACCAGAAGAGTTAAAGGAACAAGGTTTCTACTCCAGACTTTTCCTGGTACCCAGAAAAGGTAACTTTTGGCATCCTATCCTGGACCTTTCCATATTAAACACCTATTTGGTGATTCCAAAATTCAAGATGCTAACTCTTCACTAGTTACTTTCTATGCTAAGCAAGGATGCCTGCTTGGCAACACTGGATCTAAAAGAAGCCTACCTGCACATCCCAATCGGGGAATCTTGCAGAAGATACCTACGATTCAAAGCAGGCTGCATGCACTATCAGTTCTCTGCACTGCCCTTTGGCTTATCTACTGTGCCCAGGGTTTTCACAAAGTGCCTAGCCCCAGTCATTGCATTTTGCAGACAAAGAAATATTCAAATATACCCATACTTGGATGATTGTCTAATTCAGGTAGAAAGCCAGGACATACTTTTGAATCATCTGGCATTTGTACAAAAGGTGCTAACCTGTTTGGGGTACACCATAAACGAAAAGAAATCACATCTGGTACCCTGTCAACAAATTATATTCCTGGGAGCAAGCTTGAGCACAACTTCCCAGATGGCTTTCTTCACACCAGAGAAACAAATTCATTTGACAACTTACTTTAATGACCACAAAAACCCTGCTATCTGCAAGGCAAATACTGCAAGCCTTTGGGTTCATGGCCTCCTGCATTCTACTAATTCCCATATGCAAGATTGCATATGAGGAAACTACAGTGGTATCTAAAAAGCCTATGGTGTCAGCATTCTCAGGCTCTAGAAGCAATGATCCCCATCATACCTTGCCTACAGTTAGAGTTCCTTTGGTGGGCAGAGGCCTGCCACCTAAACAAGGGACTACCATTCACTCTACCCCCTGCTGCCCAAACCCTGACAACAGACGCATCAGACTATGCACGGGGGGGCTCACCTGGTAGGGAAGTGCATTCAGGGCAAATGGAACCCAAGTCAAATGCACCTGTATATCAATCAAAAATAAATGTTAGCTGTACAGAATGCTCTGACAGCCTTCAAGGACCACATTCTTCCAGGACAATTAATGGTAAGGATATACAGCACCACTGTTGTGTGGTACATAAACAAGCAGGGGGTACCCATTCTTACCCCCCACTCTGCAGACTAGCCATGGCTCTGTGGAACACAGCCTTGAGCCACCAAGTGCATCTACAGGCTCAATTCCTGCCTGGGAAACTAAATACACTGGCAGATGAACTCAGCAGAAATCTCATGGACCCATACTAGTGGAAACTTGAACCAAAGATGTTATGTAGTCCTATCTCGCCTACATTCTTCACCTGTGGGTTCGGAGCCAAATGTCGGCTCCAACTCAGCCTATTTACTAGCTCTAAAGTCTTTGATTGGCTGGGCTAAGATGGTATCCCACAATACATTGCCCCACATTCCCAGATCTCGTTTGCCGTTTGTAGAGCTCGGACGTGGTCTCTTCTTGGCTGTGGCTAAGTATTGCTAAAAAAACTTTCTTGTGAAACATTTGGCTAATTGTTCTTATACAAATAGAGTTGTTCATAGTGTTGTTGCTGCGTTATTTTTTGTAGGTTGCTTACTACCACATCAAAATGGACAGAGCATCCAGATGTCATCTACGCTTCCGGCTGGGAGCCAGGCATTTCCAGTTTTGAGCCCTGCCCTTTGGTCTCACCACAGCCCCCAGGGTGTTCACCAAGTGCATGGCAGTGGTGACGGCTCACTTGAGACGTCAAGGATTCCAGGTGTTGCCTTACCTGGATGACTGGCTCCTATCCGCCCCCACCAAGCATCTACTACTTCAAAACAGAGATACTACCATCGATCTTTGTCACCGGTTAGGCATTACAATAAACTGGAAAAAATCTGCCTTGCTACCCCCTGACATCATGTCTCGTTTATAGGAGCAGAGTTGGACACTATTCAGTTGAGAGCATTCCTACCTATGGAGAGGATCACAGGGTTGCAATGACAGGTTCGTATGATGATGCCTCTGACACATGTGAGGGCAAGACTAGTTCTTCAGTTACTGGGGACAATGGCGTCCACTATCATGATGGTCCCATTAGCGAGGTTACATATGAGGATCCTACAATGGCTCCTATTCACCCAATGGTCCTTCCAAAGACCACCTCTATCCCATCCTATCTTAATCACAGGCAAATGCAAGCAGGACCTCAGTAGGTGGCTATGCACCAAAAACTTAGTCGTAGGGAAACCCTTTGTTCCACCCAACCCGGTAGCCACAGTGACCACGGGCGCCTCCCGGATAGGGTGGGGGGGGCATTATCTCGGCAGGATGGTCCAAGGCACATGGCAGGAGCACGAGATGGACTTGCACATAAATGTCCTGGAGATGAGGGCAGTGCTCCTAGCGTTGCAGGCACTTTAGGATGTCCTCCCTCTAGGGACTATTGCGATACCACACTACTGACATGTTGTCTCAGTGTATCTCAACAAACAAGGAGGAACCAGATCGTACCCCCTATGCAGAGAGTCCATGAGGGTGTGGAACTGGGAGATAGCTTTGCCTTGGTGGCAACGTACATCCCGGGGAAAACCAATGTGATTGCAGACAGGCTAAGCAGAGCGATCCTCATGCCTTATGAGTGGTCCCTGAACCGCCTGGTGGTGAACAGCATATTCAGCAAATGGGGTCAGCATTGCTGCGATCTGTTTGCCAGTCCCCTCAATGCGAAATGCAGCAGCTACTTCTCGCTGATCCCCCCACCGGGGGAATCTCCAAGGGATGCTCTTGTGCACAATTGGCCCTCTGGTCTGCTGTATGCTTTCCCTCCGTTTCCCCTTATCTCGAGGGTGATTCAGAAAGCGCTGTCCTTGGGAAGTAGATTGATTCTGATCACGCCACACTGGCCTCAACAAGTATGGATTTCCTTCAAGGATGCATCTGCAGTTATAACATATGGGTTGTCCTGCCTCAGGCAGCCCTCGGTTGGCCGGATTCCAAAGTCTGGGTCTGGCCTCTGCTGATGTCGCACTTCACCCGACGTCATAGCTCCTGGGGTATAAAGGCATCAGCCGACGCCATTTTCCTCAGTCTTTCTTGCCGCGCAGTGCCCGAAGCAGAAGCTGTTCGCAAGTGCCGGTCAGTCAGATCCAGAGATTTCAGCTACTGAAGACTTCTCAAAAAGCTAAGTACCCCGTTGGGGACTCTTTCTTGCCTCAGCCGATGTCAGAAAAAGTAAATAATTGTTTAACTTGTGGGAAACAAATGCCGCATAAGGATTTCCACTCTTACTGCCTTCCTTGCTTAGGCCCAGACCACGACGTATCAGCTTGTTTAGCCTGTGCCTCCTTCAACCGACGGACACTTAGACGTCGGTCGGAGTTTGCAGAAGAGTTTTTTGGTCCCGCTTTTGCATATAAAATGCCGTCGGAGACTCCGACTACTCATTTAGCTAAAAAACGCAAGGAAAAGGACCGACACTCGTGGCCCACGGTTTCTGCTGAAACCACGGTTAGGCCTACCGCGAGTGTCTCTGTTTCAGCTGAAACAGAGTCCTCGGTTCTTCCTTCGGCCGCAAGCATGCCTCCGACGACCGAGGCCTCAGAGATCCCGGCTGAGTCGGCTACAGAAATTCCTACTGAAGATGCAGGCACACAAGAATTGTCCGACACCATTCCATTGGACATTTCTACTCCTGCACGTGGGGCAGCTAGACCCCCTGCTTCTATGTCTATTAAGGCCTTCTCCAGGGCTAAAGCAGCTAAACTTTCCAAGGCCTTACCTTCAAAAGCTCCCCCTCACAGACCTTCCTCAAGTTCTCAGATTCTCAGCCTCGCTGAGGACCTTATTTCTTTGATCAGGGGATCCCAACCTCACCCAGACAGGGCCTCACAACCCCCTCCTGAAAAAAGGCCTAGGACTGAACCCCCTGAACCTCTTTATTCTGACTATTCCTCGGATGGATCAGATTTATCAGACCATCAGGAAAGACCATACTCACCTTATGAGGATTCGGATGCAGAAGACTCCATTCCTTCTGCCTCCCCCCCAGAAGAATTTTCATTTGGGGAAACTCTACATTCAATGAGGGAACATTTCCAATGGCAGGGTCAGGATTTTTCTGATTCTAGGAAAAGGCTAAGGACTTTCTTACACTTACCACAGCATAGGCCTCTAGCCATACCACCTGTACTTTCAGTTGTTGATGATGCATACAATGATGCCTGTTCAGCCCCTGATTCTCTTCCCCCGGCCCCTGCCAAACCTGACAGATATTACAGGGTTCCGGATTCTCATTTCCACTTGTACAAGGCCCACACTGCAGACCCAGAAACCATTTCTTAGGGCCCCAAGGGTGTTGTAGCTGCCTCTGCCAAAAACCCCCTACCCTCTGAAAGAGAATCAAGAGCATTAGAGAGATGGGGTAAAAAAGTTTATACATCTGCTATTCTTTCTGCCAGGGCTTTAAACTGTCAATTTCACATGATACAGTACCAGGAATTTTTGTTAGATCAGCTGAATAAAAAACTTTCCTCTCCTGAACCTTTAGACCGTAAGTCCCTTCAGGAGTTGGTACACAATTCTCAGCAGGTCAGTAATCATTTTTTAAAATGTGGCTATGATGCACTGGAGGCTTCATTTAGATCAGCTATGACTGGAGCAGTGATTCAAAGGCATGCCTGGCTAAAAGAGCAATCCTTGCCAGACCATGTTAAGTCTAAACTCCTAGATGCCCCTATGGAGAAACAAAGTTTATTTGGCTCCCCTGCACAGGAGGTACTAAAGAAAGTGGAAGAAAAAGCAAAATCTGTGCAAACAGTCAAGGATTTTCTGCAGGTCCAACCTCCGAGGTTCAGCAGAAATTGGCCTTCAAAGAATTGGTCCTTTCCAGACACCACCAGAGCACAGAGAGGCAGAAATAGACGCCCAACAGGCAGAAGTCAATCAAGGGGTGCCTACAGGGGCCGTCAGTGGCAACCTGACAACCGGAGGAGTGCCTCCACAGCTGCGACTGCAACCACTTCCACAGGACAGACACAATGACTTGGCTCTGATTCCGCCTACCAGGGAACAGTTGGAAGCACCCTTGGGCGGAAAGTTAGCTTTATTTTCAAAAAACTGGCATTGCATTACAGGAGACAAATGGACTTTGCAAACAATAGACAAAGGCTACAGGTTTCACTTCCACACTTTACCAAAAAAGAGAGGAATGCCAAACCTTCCACCAAGCCAGAAGTCAGAGGCTCTAAAACAAGTCATCAACTTACTAAGGATGAGAGCAATAGAAAAGGTACCATCTATGGAACAAGGCCAAGGATTTTGCTCCAGACTATTCCTTGTACCAAGAAAAGAAACTCAATGGAGGCCTATTCTCGACTTGTCCGCACTGAACACATATCTCATTGTACCAAAACTCAAGATGCTGACCCTACAGCAACTTCTTCCCATGTTGGGCAAGGAGTCTTGGCTGGTGACTCTAGATCTCAAGGAGGCATACCTGCACGTCCCTATACGACCAGATTGCAGAAGACATCTCAGATTTCTTGCAGGATCAGAGTATTATCAATTCTCAGCATTGCCCTTTGGCTTATCTACTGCGCCCAGAGTATTCACGAAATGCCTGGCATCAGTAATTGCACATTGCAGGCTTCAGGGAATTCAAATCTACCCATACCTGGACGACTGCCTAATACAAGCGGACAACAAGACAAAAATAATAAAGGATTTGGCCTATGTCATACAACTGCTGCAAGCTTTGGGATACACAGTCAACATACAGAAGTCAAGACTAGTGCCATCCCAAAGGATAACATTTTTGGGTGCAGAACTGGACATAATAACTCAGATGGTTTTTCTCACAGAAGAAAAACAAAAACAACTTCCAGTCTACTTCACGGCATTGACAAGACAAACTCAGCTTACTGCAAGGAAAGTCCTGCAGGCCCTGGGTTACATGGCATCCTGCATAATCTTGATACCACATGCCAGACTGCATATGAGGAAATTACAATGGTACCTAAGAAATGTATGGTCTCAACACAGACACAGTCTAGAAACCATAAAACCAATCATTCCATGCCTGAAAAAGGAATTCCTGTGTTGGGCTCAGGCCTGCCAGACCAACAGAGGGTTGCCTTTCCACAAACCACAACCAAAGCAGACCATCACCACAGACTCCTCAGACCTAGGCTGGGGCGCACACATGGAAGACAAGTGTATTCAAGGCCTATGGTCCCAAGACCAGCTGAATCTACACATAAATCTAAAGGAGATGCTGGCAGTGAAGCATGCAATAGAGGCATTCATATCATTTCTTCAACAAGGACACCTGCTGATAAGGACGGACAATACCACAGTCATGTGGTACATCAACAAACAGGGAGGCACGCATTCCTACCCTTTATGCCGGATGGCAATGGAGCTGTGGAACCTAGGCCTGAATCTCAACATTCAACTGCAGGCCAGATTCGTACCAGGAAAAGAGAATTCACTAGCAGACAAATTAAGCAGAATTACCATGGATGCTCACGAATGGATGCTGCATCCAGATATCTTCAAAACCATAACAAAGAAATGGGGAATGCCAGAAATAGACCTGTTCGCCTCCCCACTCAACCACCAACTGAAGAAATTCTGCTCAAGAGAATACCACCCACAAGCCTGGAGGGTGGACTCCCTTTCTTTCAGCTGGAAGGCCCTGACAGTTTATGCCTTCCCACCTCTCCCATTGATGTACAAAGTTTTACTGAAGATCAGGGAGGAACAGCCAAAGGTAATTCTGATAGCTCCAGACTGGTCAAGGCAACATTGGTATCCGCTACTGAGAAACATGTCTCAGACGAACCCATGGCCTCTACCTCTATGGCCTTTACTTCTAACACAAAACAACTACAAAACCCTGCATCCAAACTTGAAAACGCTGCAGCTAACTGCCTGGAAAATTGCATAAAACAAAACCAACCTGCTTTATCTCAGAGGGTCAAGGACATTATCCTGGAGGCTCGCAGACCCTCCACTAGGAAAACATACTCAGCCAAATGGAAGAGATTCCTCATTTGGAGTGCATCAAAGGGAACAGATGTCACGCTTGCAAGTCTAGCACACATCCTAGAATACTTAGCAGAACTGTTCCATAATGGCCTGTCCTATTCTTCCATTAAGATTCATGCTTCAGCAATTTCAGCAGAGTACAACATGGATCCTCCTATCTTCTCTCAGCCTCTCCTCAGACAATTTCTAAGAGGGATCAAAAATGTAAAACCTCCAAGGAAACCACCTCTGCCTGCATGGGATCTCAATTTTGTGCTGGAAAAATTAACACTTCCCCCTTTTGAACCAGCTGCATCAGCAGACTTACAGTTCTTATCTTGGAAAACTGCCTTCCTTCTAGCAATCACTTCAGCAAGAAGGGTATCCGAGTTACAGGCATTAATGGCAGTACAGCCTTTCCTTATCTTTCACCAGGATAGAGTGTCTCTGAGAACCAATCCTACTTTCATGCCAAAGGTGGTATCCAGGGTATCCTTGAACCAAGCTATTCATTTACCTACGTTCTTCCTAACCCACAGAACAGGGGAAAAACTACACACCTTAGATGTACATAGACAACTGCGCTACTACCTGGACAGAACTAAGACCAGCAGAAAAACTGACCAGCTTCTGGTAGCATATGCAACAGGAGTGCAAGGAAAAGCAATTTCCAAACAGACAATTTCAAAATGGATAGGAAATTGCATTTGATTCTGTTACTCTTTTCATGGAAAGACAACTCCTGAAAATATCAGGCCTCACTCCACAAGGGCTATAGCCACCACTACAGCTTTTCTACGAGGAGTGGCTACCAAAGACATTTTAGAAGCGGCTACTTGGAGCTCCGTGCATACATTTGCCAAGCATTACAATCTTCCTTTATACTCCAGATCCCAAGCAGGCTTTGCAACTGCAGTTTTACAAGGGATCTTAACTACACCATCTTTATCTTAGTGCCTCCTCCCCCAATTTGGCTATGGTATTCTACCCATATGTTATGACTGCAGATGCATCCTTGAAGGACATAGTACAGTTTTGTACCTACCATAAATGTAGATGTCCGATCTGCAGTCAGGATTACCCACCCTCCTTCCCCTCTGTGATATTCCTAGGGTGCTTACCCCTCTTTCAGGTAGCTGGGGGAATCTATTATGGTGTATTTGTTTGTATGTATATATGTATATATATATATTTTGTTTGCTACTGTTTGGAATTTTCAGCATTTATCCAAATTTAGCTTTCCTAGAGGGCATCTGGGGCAAGAAACACTGAGGAAAATGGCGTCGGCTGATGCCTTTATACCCCAGGAGCTGACGTCAGGTGAAGTGCGACATCAGCCGAGGCCAGACCCAGACTTTGGAATCCGGCCGACCGAGGGCTGCCTGAGGCAGGACAACCCATATGTTATGACTGCAGATGCATACCTATCGGACATCTACATTTATGGTAGGTACAAAACTGTACTTTCCCCTTCCTTCAACCTTAAATGGTGGATGCTCCTTGGACTCTGGACCCTCGTCCAGACTTGCTGACACATATGTCGGGACAGCTCCACTCCTCCCTGGAGACCCTCTGGCTGACCGCCTGGCTACTCCACTTCCATCCTTAGCCAGGTGTCATGATGTTTCTCCAGACGTGGTCCATATTCTTTCGTCCTCTCATAAACCGTCCACTAGGAAGATCTACTCTAGCAAGTGGAAAAGGTTTTCGATATGGGCCCATTCCAAAGGTATTGACCCCTACACAGCCCCCATTGATTCTGTTTTGGAATTTCTGTCTCACTTATTCTACCAAGGGTCTGCCTCAGCCACCATCAAAGTTCAGCTGGCGGCTATTTCAAATTTTCATGTGGCTTATGAACCTAGCTTAATGGCACACAGGATGTGTAAAGCATTCCTAAAAGGCACTCTTCTCCTTCGTCCCCCTGTATCTCAACCTGTTATGCCCTGGGACCTCAATTTTGTTCTGCAGGCTCTCACCCTCCCACCCTTCGAGCCTGCGGCTTCCTGCGATTTAAAATTTCTTACATGGAAATCTGCCTTTTTGATAGCTATCACATCGGCTAGACGAGTCTCAGAACTCCAGGCCTTGTCAATCAAGCCCCCATATTTGATATTCCATAAAGATAGTCTCCCTCTCAGACCAAATCCATCCTTTCTTCCCAAAGTGGCTTCCTTATCCAATATTAATCAGTCCTTTGAACTGCCGGTCTTCTTCCCCAATGTCTCCAATAAAGCAGAGTACCAGTTTCATCTGTTGGATGTTCATAGGCAACTACGCTTTTATCTACACAAGACTAAAGATTGGCGGAAGTCAGACCAGCTCTTTGTTTTGTTTTCAGCGAATCGCTTGGGGTCTGCGGTATCAAAGGTCACCATCTCTAGGTAGATAGCTGGTTGCATCTCCTTTATTTATCAGGCAGGGGGAAAGAGCCTGCCCTTCCCAGTCAGAGCACACTCTACCAGAGCAGTTTCCACTTCCACAGCCTTTCAGGCTAGGTTATCGATGGATGATATTTGTGCGGCTGCAACATGGGCTTCTCCTCGCACGTTTGTTTCCCATTACAAATTGGATGTGGTGTCCAGGGGCAGATCATCTTTTGGCTCCACAGTGCTCAGGAGTATTTTCCATTGAGCTACCCAGGATGTAGGTGCTAGGGACGCTATCCCACAGGTGAAGAATGTAGGCGAGATAGGACTACATAACATCAGTAAGATGTTATGTGATCCTATCTCGCCTACATTCTGTACTGATGGGCTCGGAGCTGATCCCTCGGCTCCGACTCGGCACGCTATGCTATAGAGCGAGGCCTCTTATTGGCTGAGCTATTTCTTATCCCAGGATGCACCACCACTAATCCCCCAGATCTCGTTTGCCGCTTACAAGCTAAGACGTGGTCTCATCTTGGCTGGGCTAAGTACTAATTTATTTAGACTTTTCCTGTCAGGAATTTCATAGTTTCAACCCAAAAGCTGTTTTAACTGCTACTTTTGTGATACGCGTGTATTTTTGTTGATTCTGTTGTGAAAGTGGTTATATTTTGTTAAGGGAAGGTTTCCGTTTTAGTTAGAGGGGCCTTTCCCTTTTGCTATTCTAGCGTTATTGTGACTAGCGTTTATTAGTGGGTCAAGTACCCGTTTTAGTTAGAGGGTCTTGACCCTCTCTTTCTGTGTTTTCTTTTCTTGTGCACTATATATATAACTTTACAGTTTAAACTTGTTGTTAAATATTTCTGTGTTGTTCTCTAGACATGTCCAAAGAACATAAACCCTCCGGGTTTAAAAAATGCACGAGGTGTGGTTTCAAGATGTCCATAATGGATGACCACTGCTCGTGCGTTTACTGTTTAGGCGCCAAGCACCTAGAAGAATCGTGTAGCGTGTGTCACGCCTTCTCATCAAGAGTCCTCCAGGGGAGGAAAAACAAATTAATCCTTAAGGGATTAATCAAGCCATCCTTCGAGGAGGCTTTATCTTCGTCTCCCTCTCCTTCAAAAAAGAAGAAAACGTCGGCTCCGACAAGTCTGTCTGAACCGACTGCCAAAAAACCTAGGCAGACTTTTCCATCGGCTCCACGGACTTCGGAGCCGAGGGCGGAACGGTCTGCCTCCATGCCTCCAGCCTCGACCCCTCTGGTTTCAGAGCCGAGGACTGGAGCATCGACAGGCGGGTCACCTTCATCGGCTCCACTGATATTGGAGCCGATGAGGGTTACCGGCTCAGACTCTTCCCCTTCGGAGCCGAAGTCCTTGTCAGCACAGAGGGAAATTGCCTTGAGATCTCCCTCGGAGCCGATAGTGGTAGAATCCATTCGGAGCCGGTCCCCTAGTCCTTTGGAGCCGATGGAGAAATCGGTTCGGACCCGATCGGTATCCTCCAGGTCATCCAAGATGTCTGATTCGGACATCGACAGGGTGCTCCTAAGACTCTTCCAGTCTCCGGTGTTCCAAAAGCTAGTTTCGGCTCCAGCCCATTCGGCTTCAGAGCCGATGGTCCACCTCCCTACTATGGTTCCTCCTCCAACAGCCTCGGCACCGTTGGAGCCGGTGCTGGTGGAACCGGTGGAGGTTTTAGGGTCGGGCCCGACCCTTACTCCAACTCCGGCTCTTGGGTCGGAGTTCAGTACACGGACTTCTTCCGTCGGCCCTGGGGGGGTTGCTTCGGGATTGATGTTTTCGGTTCCATGTCTCCCTCTTGGTGCGTCGGTGGCGGGAGTGCCGTCAACTGTCGTGGCCACGGGGGTGGGACCCTCCCAGGATTCTGGTGGTCCCGCCTTCAGGGCTATGAGGAGTGTGTTAGCCAAGTCTTCTTTGGCTACCTCCACGGTCTCCCCAGCTCCTTCCCTGCATACCGAGACTGGGACTTTGGCAGTCCCCCTGTCCTTAGACAGCGGAGCCCCGGGGCCTGAGGTTACCCCCACTGGGGTTTCCCCCCCTCCTGGAGGTCCTTCTGAAGCCTCTTCGGAAGAACCCCCCAGGAAAAGATCGTGCAAGAGTAAGCACGTTGACTCCCCTGATGAGTCTCTTACATCAGACACTGATCTCGATGATGCAGAGGGGTCCCTTAAGTCGTCCTCGGATGATGTCTCCTTTGCAGACATTCTGGAAGCCCTTAAACAACGAGGCGGCTGGCAGTCCAAACCTCCTTCTGCTGATGAGTCGGTGTTCCTTAAGGCCTTCGGGGCTCAGCCCTCCGCCTCCTGGGTGTCTCCGCCCTTCAACGAGCTCTTGGATTTGATCTGTCGAAGGGCGTGGGAACACCCAGACTCTGTGGAACCGGTGCCTGCTCGTCCGAATAAATTCCTCTCGGCACCCCTGAAAGAGTTTCTAACTAAAGGTGTGGCTGTAGATGCTTTGGTGGTGGCATCTGCTACCCAGCAAGATGTAGCAGAGGCTTCGACGTCCGTCCATCCTCCTAATAAGGAGTCTAGGAGCATGGATCGGTATGGAAAGCGCACCCTAAGTTCAGCGGCCTTTACGTTAAGGTCCTTGAACTACCTTACGCACTTTACTAGATTTCAGAGGGATCTGATTAAAGAACTATCAGATACCCTCTTGGGTAACCTGCCTGAGGAGCTGGCACAGACGGTTGGCTCAGCTGGCTACATTGTCGTCCATTTCAAACTCGTCCATGAGGCTCATTTCTTATGCGGCAAGGAGTAGAGCGGCAGGTACAGGCATTGCTCACGGAGACAAGCCTGGCTCCGCCTGTGCCATTCAGCGGAGGCCTTTAAGTCTTCCTTTGCCGGCCTTTGATGGGTCCTCCCTGTTTGGACCCAAGGTAAAGGACACACTGACCCGCTGTGAACAGGAGGGTAAGACTCTGACTGCCGTAGGGGCACGATTTTCCACTCCCTTTCGGCCTTATCCCAAGGCTAAAAGAGGAGGGAAAATGTGGTTCCGTAGATCTCAGAAGCCTTACCCTCTCAGCAGGAGGATCCCCTTCAGAGGCAGGGAGGGGAAATTCTTCGAAGACGCCGTCCCAGAGGCGGCAGAGGCCCTCGCAACACTGGAGACCACGAGTACTTCGTGGCTCTCCAGCCTTTCCAGTCCCTGAGGATTGCCCGACTGTGCAGCTCGAGCCAGTCGGGGTCGTTCGAAGCACCTAAAAGCCTGGGAAGGTATCACTCAGGACCGATGGGTGCTTCGAATTATCGCCGGAGGTTACACCATCCCTTTCTCTCATTCTCCACCTCAGTCCAAAAAAATCGCGGACCCGCCACCCAGTCAACGGGATACTGCAGCCTCAGAAGTTTCAAAGCTGCTGCAAAAAGGAGTCATCCAACCGGTCCACGCAGACCAGATCGGATTAGGGACTTACTCAAGATTCTTTTTGGTGCCAAAAAAGACCGGGGACTTGAGGCCCATTTTGGACCTCAGCATTCTAAACCGTTCAGTCAGAAAGTCCAAGTTCCGAATGGTCACCCTACAAACCATTCTCCCATTGCTGGAGAGAGGTGTTTGGATGTGCTCCATAGATCTCAAGGACGCCTATTACCATATCATGGTACATCAAGCGTACACGAGACATCTGCGCTTCAGCCTAGGAGGCAGTCATTTTCAGTTCCGCGCGCTGCCCTTTGGTCTCACCACAGCCCCCAGGGTGTTCACCAAGTGCTTGGCAGTCGTGACTGCTCACCTGAGAAGTCTAGGATTCCAGGTGTTTCCGTATCTAGACGACTGGCTCCTAACTGCCACCTCCAAGCATCTACTACTGCTGAGCCTACAAGCCACTATATCACTGGGCAGTTCCCTGGGAATCACCTTCAATTGGCCAAAGTCTGTGTTGCTGCCATCTCAACGAATAAGATTCATAGGGGTAGAGATAGACTCAAACCGAATGCGGGTCTATCTACCTGCAGACAGAATACAAACCATACAGTCTCAAGTTCGAGCCTTACTTCCCAGGTCCAAAGCCCCAGCCAGAATGGTCCTGCAGCTATTGGGATCCATGTCCGCCATGGTTCTTCTAGTCCCCTTGGCAAGGTTGCACATGAATTCTCCAGTGGCTTCTTTCAGCTCAGTGGTCCTTTCAGGAACTCCCTCTCAGTCACCTCATATGGATCACGGACACATGCAAACGGGACCTTCGCTGGTGGCTAGTGCCCTCCAATTTGGATCAGGGACGACCCTTTGTTCCACCTCCTCCTGTGGCCACTTTGACCACGGACGCCTCCCAGATGGGGTGGGGGGGGCATTCCCTGGGCAGGTCAGTCCAAGGCAAATGGCACCTGGAAGAGACCCTACTTCATATCGACATCCTAGAAATGAGGGCAGTACTTCTGTCCCTTCAAGCCCTTCACGATTATCTCCCTCAGGGCGTCATTGCCATTCACTCAGACAACATGTCAGTTGTCTGGTACCTGAACAAACAGGGAGGGACCAGATCCTATCCTCTTTGCAGAGAGGCCATGAGAGTCTGGGAATGGGCAGTCTCGACCAAACGCTTTCTAGTGGCTACTCCTATGCAAGTCCAATGTGATAGCCGACAGACTGAGCAGAATCACCTCTCTCCTCATGAATGGTCTCTGAACATGACAGTTGTGAGTCAGATTTTCAACAAATGGGGAATTCCGTGTTGCGACCTCTTCGCGACTCCACTAAATGCGAAGTGCAAAGAATTCTTCTCTCTAACCCCGGCTCCGGGGAAGAGCCCCATGGACGCACTGGCCCACCGGCTTGCTTTATGCCTTCCCCCCAGTTCCTCTACTTCCCAGGGTGATCCAAAAGGCATCTGTCTTGGGGAGCAAAATGATCTTAGTTGCTCCTTACTGGCCTCGTCAAGTATGGTTTCCCTATCTTCGAAAATATGCCCTGGAAAGGTCCATGGTTCCTGGATCAGATCCCAGACCTTTTGGTTCATCAGTCGGGACTATTGCACCAGTCCCTGCACACCTTAAAATTGACGGCTTGGCTCCTCCTCTTCCGACTATAGTCAGGAGTCATACATTGGATCCAGAGGTTGTACACATATTATCTTCGGCCCATAAGTCTGCTACAAAGAAACTGTATTCTAGCAAATGGAAAAGATTTGCTATTTGGGCTCAACTCCGGGGCCTGGATCCCATCTCTATTCCCGTGGCAGAAGTACTAAAATTTTTAACTTCTCTTTTCAATCAAGGCTCTTCAGTCTCTACCATCAAGGTCCAATTGGCAGCGATTTCCAATTTTCACGAATCCATAAACCCTCCTTTAATGAGCAACAGATTGTGTAAGACCTTCTTGAAAGGTGCTGCTCTGTTAAGACCTCCGATTTCTCATCCTGCACCCCCATGGGATCTCGATGTGGTGTTACGCCTTAACTTCCTCCCCTTTGAACCGGCTACATGTGATCTAAAGTTTTATCATGGAAGACTGCTTTTCTGGTGGCAATTACTTCTGCCAGAAGAGTTTCAGAGCTTCAAGCTTTGTCAGTAAAACCCCCGTACTTGGTTTTTCATAAAGACAGAGTATCTCTCAGGCCAAATCCTTCCTTTGTCCCTAAAGTTTGTTCCAGTTTCTGCTTACAACAATCGTTAGAACTTCCAGTCTTTTTTCCAAAATATTCTAACAAAGCGGAATTCATATTCCACACACTAGATGTCCACAGGCAGTTGCGTTTTTATTTAGACAGGACCAAACAAACAAGGAGAACAGATCAGTTGTTTGTATCCTTTGCAGACAATAAATTGGGTAAAGCTGTCAAAAAGGTCACTATTGCCAAATGGATCAGGGACTGTATTACTCAAGCTTATTCTTATTCTAACAAAGAGCTTACCACCTCTGTCAAAGCTCATTCTACAAGGGCTATGGCTACTTCGATAGCATTTCATTCTAAGCTTGCCATTAGTGACATTTGTGCTGCAGCTACTTGGTCTTCCCCACTTTCATTTCCCACTACAAATTGGATGTGGCATCTAGAGGGAGCTTCATTTGGTTCCACAGTGCTCAGGAGTGTTTTCCAATGAGCCACCCAGGATTTAGGTGCTAGGGGCTGTCCCATCAGTACAGAATGTAGGAGATAGGATCACATAACATCTTTTAGTTATGCACTTACCATAACTTTAGATGTTTGGGATCCATCTATACATTCCTAATAACCACCCTCCTTCCCCCTTCCTTGGAGATCAGAGGATATCAGAAGGTCCGAATACTGTTGTTTCATCTTGAAACATCTAACAATGTTATATAAACAAGTTGTGCATGTGTGCATGAATGCGGACAAACAAGATCTGGGGGATTAGTGGTGGTGCATCCTGGGATAAGAAATAGCTCAGCCAATAAGAGGCCTCGCTCTATAGCATAGCGTGCCGAGTCGGAGCCGAGGGATCGGCTCCGAGCCCATCAGTACAGAATGTAGGCGAGATGGATCCAAAACATCTAAAGTTATGGTAAGTACATAACTAAAAGTTATGTACTCACCATAACGTTAGATGTATGTAGTCCATCTCGCCTCACATTCTTCATTACCCCCCCACCGTCCCCCATGCCTGGAGGATTTGGAGGATCACCTTGTATTTCTGATATTACAGAGTCCCTTTGGATAATTTGTTGGACCTCGTTATGGGTGTGTGTGTGTGTATTTGGGCGATGGACACTATATTTCTGTTGGCAGCAAACTAGATCTGGGAATGTGGGGCAATGTATTGTGGGATACCATCTTAGCCCAGCCAATCAAAGACTTTCAAGCTAGTAAATAGGCCGAGTCGGAGACGACATTCGGCTCCGAACCCACAGGTGAAGAATGTGAGGCGAGATGGACTACATTCATCTAACGTTATGGTGAGTACATAACTTACTGATTTTCAACATGTTGATAAACAAATGGGGGAGCCTAGATATAGACCTGTTTGCCTCCCCCCAGAACTACCAATTGGACAAATTCTGCACAAGGACTCCCCACAAACAAGCTTGGAAAGTGGATGCTGTGTCCTTCAGCTGGAAAAATCCACCAGTTTATGCCTTTCCTCTTCTGCCTCTCCTCTCCAAAGTACTACTGAAGATCAAACAGGACAAACCAAGAATGATACCGATTGCACCAGACTGACCATGCCAGCACTGGTGTACCCCCTCTTGCTCAGTTTGTCACTGCTGGCTCCATGGCACCTGCGTCAGACTCCTACCCTGCTGTCACAGTAGGAGAGCCAGATTCTTCACTCTCAGCTTCAAACCCTGACCCTGGCAGCCTGGCTAATTTCCTAATCTCTCCATTACCATCTCAGTAAACAAGTGTTGGATGTCATTTTGGAGGCAAGGAGGCCT